>NW_026728993.1:0-177500 GCF_030272615.1 Cryptomeria japonica | reverse complement strand
ATGCTTAGTATATGTTAACACCGATAACTATCGATCACGTCATTTCCTTTTATCGTGAGTTATGCCGATAGCTATCGGTCACGATATTTAATATGCCGATAACTATTAATGATCGGGGCAACATTAATTAGTATAGATGCTCGATAAATGATTGGGATAAGTTAACAAATAAATGATCAGTATTTAACATGCATTTTTAGAATGATAACTATTATAGTTATCATATGATACGATAGCATTTAATCGATGCTATCATATGATAGCTATGGTAGTTATAATTTTGGTCTAATCACAACATGAGTAATGTTATCGATTATGAGGTCTATATATTTAATTGTAGTTATATCGATAAGGTAGATGATTGAATGAGAGATAAATGAAGTCTCTCATTCAATCATTTATCTTACCGAAACTACTAAGTTTCAACACTTCCTCTTAGCTAGGGAAGATAATTATAGACTCATGAAATAAGCATCATATTTCTTATAATAAAATGTATTGTATGACTACATAATACAAAGGATCATATCACATATGCTCATGAAATGAAAACATCACTTAATGAGTGACACAGGAATATATCACATCATCTCATGATATAGATATCACATAACACGCGATATCAGTATCACATAGCATGTGATACCTTGGATATAAAATACTTAGGAATGTTAAATTCCCTTATATCTAGGTTATGGCATGTGCACTGACATTATGTCACATAATGTCTACCATAACACATCATGGCACATCCATGAGTCAGAGTGATATCAAGTCAACATGATATCAACATTATAAGATCGTCACCTCATAATGTTTAATACAAGTGTTCATAGTCTAAAAGATCGTCACCTTTTAGATTTGTACACAGGGGGTGGAGCCCATAAAGTCATATCACAACAAAAGAAGTTTACACATATTAAACATCTCATATATTAGTACAGATTACAAAACTGATTATGACTCAATCATACCAAGACCTTTTCTGAAGTGTTCAACTTTTACTCTGGCTAGAGGTTTGGTCAGTATGTCTGTTGTCTGGTCTCCTGTACTGATATATTGTAACTGAATCACATTTCTATCCACCATATCTCTCACATAGTGATACAAGATCTCAATGTGTTTGGATCTATCATGGAACACAGGGTTTACAGAGAGTTTTATACAACTCTGATTGTCACAATGAATTATAGTAGGCTTCATTGGTCCTCCGAATAATCCCATAAGTAACTTCCATAGCCATAAAACTTCTTGCGCAGCCATGGAAGCTGCAATATATTCAACCTCTGTAGAGCTCTGAGCTACTGAAGACTGTTTTTTGCTAATCCAAGATATCATAGCTGAACCCAAACTAAAGCAGCACCCTGAGGTGCTTTTCCTATCAGTCACACTTCCAACCCAATCTGAATCAATGAACCCGTGTACATTTAAATCAATATTCTCATACTTGACTTCATAGTTGAGAGTGCCTTGAAGATATCTCATTATATGTTTTACTGCCATAAGATGAATCTCCTTAGGTTCACACATGAATTGACTTAGGGCATTTACTAGATAACAGATATCAGGTCTAGTATTGACTACATACATTAAGAATCCAATCATCTGTCTGTAGAGTGTAGGATCTACCAATGGGGAATCTGTTGTTGCCTCCTTCAGTTTGTGAAGATTAGTTTCCATGGGAGAAGTCATTGGTCTGCAGCTCATCATGCCAAATCTCTTCAACATGTCTAAAAGGTGTACTTCCCTTGATTAAGCACAATGTTGTCAGAGTTTTGCCAAACTTCCAAGCCAAGGAAGTAATGTAGAAGGCCTAAATCCTTCATATAAAACTCTTTCTCAAGGTCTTTCTTACATTGATCAATAAGATAACCTTCTCCCGTAATTAAGAGATCATCAACATACAAGATCAATATCAACATATCATCTTTGATTTGTTTGAAGTGTAGATTTGGATCTACGTCATTTTTTGAGAATCCTAATCCCATGAGGTAGCTATCAATTCTTTCATACTAGGCCTGAGGGGCTTGTTTTAGTCCATATAGGGCTTTCTTTAATCTGCACACATGTGATTTTGCATTGTGGATCTCAAACCCTTATGACTTCTCTAAGTAGACTTCCTTCTTAATTTTCCCATTCAGGAAAGTAGTCTTTACATCCATCTAATGGAATTTCCATCCTTTGGCTGCTACAATAGCTAGTACTGCTCCGACTGAGGTGTATCTAGCAACTGGAGTGAAAGTTTCATCATAGTCTATTCCCTCCTTGTGTGAGAACCCTCTGGCTACAAATATGGCATTATGTTTCTCTATGCTACCATCTACAACATGTTTGATTTTGAATAGTCACTTGGATGAAACAACAGATTTTCCTTTTGGTCTAGGAACAATTTCCCAAACATCATTGTTTAAGATGGATTGATATTCTTCTAACATGGAATCTTTCCATACTTGGTTTTTAAGTGCTTCTGATACATTAGAAGGTTCTATTTTGGAGAGATCATTCATTAGGGCTACATAGCTAGTGAATCTTTGGGCCTCTTACTTTCTCTAAAGGTCCCCAAAGGATCTACAAAATTCCTTGCATCTTCCATTGTTTTGTGCACCCATAGTGGTCTTTTCTTAGGGTTTTCCTGGAGTGGAATTTGAACTTGATTTCCATACTCTTCTGAATACTCCCTCTAAACCTCAGGAACAAGATCCTTTTCTAGGTCTGAAGATGGAACATAAGTCTCTAACTCAATAGAGTATCTAGCCCTTTTGAAGGCTATGTATTCTTCAAATATGACATCTCTACTGAGTTCAATATTACTATGTTCAGGTACAAATATCCTATAGGCTTTAGAAGTTTCACTATACCCAACAAAGATTCCCTTTCTTTTAGAAGGTTATAGTTTAGTTCTTTTCTCTTTAGGTATATGAATATAAACAGGCCATCCAAATATCCTAAAGTGAGTGATGTCAGGTTTTATACCTGTGAAAACTTCTTCAGGGGTTTTATCTTCAATGTGGGAGTGAGGACATCTATTTTGTATGTATACATCAATGTTGGAGGCTTCCGCCCAAAGATGTGTTTCTAAGTTTTTGTCAAGAAGCATGACTTTGGTTGCCTCTACAATGGTTCTATTCTTTCTCTCAACAACCCCATTTTGTTGGGGGTTGTAGGGGACAGTGAACTCCCTCTTAATCCCAACAGCTTTACAAAATTCTCTAAAGATGTCTGAAATGTATTCCCTCCCATGATCAGTCCTTAAGTTTTTTATTTTTCTTTTGGAAGAGTTTTTAGAGAGGGATTTGAATTCCTTAAATCTCTTGAGAATCTCTTCTAATTCCTTACGTTTAAGAAAATAGATCCAAGTCTTCTTGGAGAAATCATCAATGAATATTACATAGTAAAGGAACCCCCCTAATGATGGTACAAACATTGGCCAACATAGGTCAGAGTGAACTAGCTCTAAAACATTGCTTGTTTTCCTAGAACTATTTTGAAAGGAACTCTTAGTATTTTTGCCTAGGGCACACTCCTTACATGTACCAGAATGGTATTGTTTTAACTTAGGCAAATCAATTACTAATTTTTCCATTGAACATAAAGCACGAAATTTTAAATGACCTAATCTTCTATGCCAAATTTCATTTGAATCTACAATCTCATGAAGTAGGGCTAGGTTAGATTCAATACATACCTTGTATAAATAGCCTTTTCTATGTCCTAGGGTTGTAGCCTTCTTGATGGAAGAGTTCTATGGCCATACTAGAACTTTACCATTCATGAATGCTATTCTGTACCCATCATCTTCAAGTGTGGATATGGAGATTAAGTTCCTCTTGATGCCAGGAACATATAGGACTCCAGTGAGTTGAAGAGACATGCCCGTCTTCAGCTTAATGGTGCAGGTACCGATGCCTTTCACTGGATGTGCAGAGTCATCACCAATGGTTACTTCCTCATCAGTTTCTTCTACCATGGAATCCAGTAATTCTCTATACCTAGTGATGTGTCTTGAAGACCCACTGTCAATGATCCAGGTGTTAGATTTATTGGACACTTGACTGGAGAGAGAAGAGTAGAATACATTCTTCTCAGAGTCATATTCTTCCCCTTTAACTTTTGCAAATGTAGCTTGTTGTTTGATTCTATCTAGACATCTTGCTGCATAGTGTCCATATTGATCACACCTAAAGCATTGAATGTGAGAGTTGTCTCTTTTAGATGATCTTTTGTCATGTCAGTTCTTTCTCTTTTTGAAGTGTTTCTTCTTATTTTTCTTGTTGGAGTTGGTATTTAAAACATGGAGATCTTCATCTATATTATTTTGTTTGATCCCCTTCTTATTTAGCCTTGACTCTTCTTGAAGACAATCTGCTCTTGGCCTATCAAATTTTGGAAATTTATCTCTTCCACTGATGCCTTGGACAAATGTCTCCTAGGTACTAGACAACCAATCTAGAGCAATGAGCATTAGCTCTTTGCTCTGGATCTCATATCCAAGCATTGCTATTTCAACCCTTAGGGATGATATCCGCATAAAGTATGCATTGATTGACTCCCCTTTGTTCATACTTATATGATTTATTTCTCTTTTTAGAGCCAGGGTTCTACTTGCATTATTTATTTCAAATGCACTTTTGAGTGATTTGAACATCTGATAGGCAGTTTCATGTTTTGTTATTATTGGCATGATGTGATTCTTACTCCATCGACTATAATCTTCATAGCTTTTTCATTTCGCTCGACCCATGTTGATTTGTCAGGTTCATCGTCTGGTTCTTCAGATTCAACTTTAATAAATGACTCAACCTTGTTTTCTTTTAGAATCATTTTAATTTTGAACTTCCATGCTGAGAAATTGTCGCCTCCTTCAAGTCTATCCTCAAATCTGATAAAGTTAGCCATGGGAAATATGATGTTTATATCTTTAGTTTTGAACTTCTCAAATTTGAATGCCTCGGGTTTGATCATTGTGGCTCTGATACCATGTTGATGATCCTCAAATTTATGTTCAAGTCTGAAGTGTTATATATTATTAATTCTTTACTGATATTCTCTATTTCTTATGCCTCAAGTTGCTGAAGATAACATTAATAATTTCGATGCATCCTCAACACTCCATTTGCATTTATTTATAGTCCTATGGTTCACCGATCAAGGCATGCCTTGATCGGTCATGTCTTTTAGACATGCCCGATCAAGACATGTCTTGATCGGTGCATAGACACAGTTTCAACTAAGATTCACGCTTAGCATATGTTAACACCGATAACTATCGGTCATGTCATTTCCTTTTATCGTGAGTTATGCCGATAGCTATTGGTCACGATATTTAATGTGCCGATAACTATTAATGATCGGGGCAACATGAATTAGTATAGATGCCCGATCAATGATCGGGATAAGTTAACAAATAAATGATCGGTATTTAACATGCATTTTTAGAATGATAACTATTATAGTTATCATATGATAGCATTTAATTGATGCTATCATATGATAGCTATGGTAGTTATAATTCTAGTCTAATCACAACATGAGTAATGCTATTGATTATGAGGTTTATATATTTAATTGTAGTTATATCGATAAGGTAGATGATTAAATGAGAGATAAATGAAGTCTCTCATTCAATCATTTATCTTACCGAAGCTACTACGTTTCAACAACTATTTTTTGAAATTTGGCTAATAGTTCAAGTTTTAAGGTGACCTAAATCACCACACTTTTAATTTTTTTATTTAACCTTATTTAAATCGCTAGAGAGTTTATTTTGTTAGATTTTTAAACTCAAAGATTTGCCACAATATTTGATACATGATTAGGTTAGATTTGCCAAAATTTTCTAATTTATTGTAGAAATATAAATTATTTTTTCAATAATATATCATAATTATTAGTTACTTTAGGATTATATCAACGATATTTAGTTGCCACCATTGATTTAAAATATAATCTAATGACCATAATTGTATTCCATGATGTAAATTGTACCTACAAATTATTTTTAATACTAAAATTTTAATACTCATGGGGCACAAAATTGTTTTTAGGCAGTTGATTTCCATTGAGGTCAACAATTAAAAAGCAATTTCAACTACCATGAGCATTCCAATTTGTAGATATTTATTGCTATGAAGCACTAGGAGATATCCAACTTGAGTGAGAAGGAAGTTGATAGAATGATAAATCTTTGTATGTGTTCCATTTTCTTAAAGCAACATTTTTATTAGCATATCTTTCGTTTTAAAAAAAAAAAATTATTTTTATAGGAAAAAAATTTTACATTAAATTTTAGGTCTTTTGTTTTCTAGAACTGTTACAAGTGTGGTTGTCATTGCACCAAAAGATCGACCTATTAATGTCTGATACAACCACTAGATTTATAGAATCCACAAGAGGCAGTTAAGCCATGGCACAAACCCAAGTGGTGCACTGCACAACACAAGGAGAACAAGGGTGCACACCTTGCAACAATCCCCCCCAGCGCAAGTGAGGGGTTTAAACCTGTGACCAAGCTCTGATATCACTTGTTACAAGTGTGGTTTTCGTTGCACCAAAAGATCGACCTGTTAATGCTCGATACAACCAATAGACTTATAGAATCCATAGGAGGTAGTTAAGCCATGTCACAAACCCAAGTGTTGCACTGTACAACATAAGGAGGCCAAGGGCGCACACCTTGCAACAAGAAGAATGTATTTGCAATAGTAATTAGTACATACTCTTATTATTTTCTAAGATTCGCCAAGGTTTTCTATCAAAAAAAATTTATGTTAAAAAATTTGCCTATAAAAAGTTAATATTTTTCTTTAAAAAAATGAAAGATTCATCAATAAAAATGTTTATTTATTTTTTCAAAAAAGTTAATATTCATTAAGAATTTATATTTTTTTGGGGGGGGGCGGTTTCTTAAAGTAATCATTGATGGGGGTCTTGTTTTGTGAACATTCTAAAAGAAGAATAAGGCTTAAATCTATATTTTTGAAGCCATTAAGAGCGGTTTCCAATTCTAGAATTGAATGTTCATGGAAAATGCTCTTTGTATTCACCATAAAGAATTGTGCTCTAAGAAGATTGAACACATACAATGATTTATCATTCTATCAACTTCCTTCTCACTCAAGTTGGATATCTCCTAATGCTCCATTGTATTAAATACCTATGTTGTTCCAGAGAATATTGCCATTGCAAAAGAACAAGTTTTACCTGAAGGTTAAGGAGAAAATATAACCCTCGGGTTTATGTAAAGTTTATAATGCTGTTGTTTGGTGTTGTAAGTAATGTTTTTTTTTTATCTCTCTACATATATGTTATGTACAACTAAAAAAGTAGTATATTTTGTTGTTAGCTACTATGGTTTGAATTGAGAAATGCAATCTCCTCCATCTATATATTTTTGACCTTATGTTACAACCTCTTTTGGTTCTTGGCTGTCATGTAACTCTATATTTTATTATTAAGTTTAGACTCAACTCCTTTTATATAATAATATCTTAAACAAATAAATAGACAATTCTCATAATTATCTACATGTAAAACTGAAATCATACATATTAGGTCACAAGAGCATGACTAGAAGGTACAAAGAGCTTATATAAGGGTACAAAGACCTTATATGAGTAGTATAAGTATTATGAAGTATTCTAGAGCACTCTAATTAAATTTAAGGGTTGGTAGATAGCTATAATTCAAGATGGAGAAGTCTAAACCTCATTGATGTGGTGGCTTCAAAGAGTTCCATCATATACGAATCCCCATCCATGCTCCACTCAAAGAAATGAATGAGTTAAGCCAAAATATGGTTAATGTTACATCAACCATGGCTACACCTGGGCACCCTCTCTTTATCAAGCAACTCTTTATCTCTCACAATATCAACATTTTTGCTCATAAAATATCTCCAGATTGAATTCTAGGTGATCTTCCCAGATGGATGGGTCTCTTCTAATAGCCCGAATAGAGGATTTTTAGTATCCATTATTTAGTTGTATTAGAATTAAGTCATGCAATAAGAATGACATTTCTTGTACTTAAAATTGCATGTCATTTAAAAACTATAAAAAATAAAAAAAGTCTATCAATAATTATAAAGATAATACTTTTATTGATAAACAATTTTAGACTATAAATAATAAAAATGATATAATGTAATGAATTTATTTTAAATGAAATTAAATCAAACGAGAAGAATTTTTAAAAGAAGCTCTCAATATTATAGAAATGTAATTTATTCTTCATAACAGTTTTAATATTTAAATATTATTTAAATAATAAAATATTTATTATTTTCAAATTAAATGTCATTTTTTTATGGAGGTTTGTTCACAAATTCATTTTTGTCCATAAATCTCTCTGGCTTGAATTCCGAGGATCTTCCCACAACGATGGGTCTCTTCCAATAGCCCAAATGAAGTATCCCCCAACTGTACAGTCTTTTGTGGATTCGTGCGGAAAAATCAAGGGTAACACAGGATATAACCTCAGCGTCTCCTTCACCACACACTGCATGTACTCTAAGCTTCCTATATCACGCTCACATACTGTCCTTTCTCTGCCGACCACCGACACTATTTCCTCTTGCATTTTCTTAGCCACACCAGGGTTTCTAAGAATCTCACTCATTGCCCATTCTATTGTAGCAGACGTCGTTTCAACTCCAGCCAAGAATATATCATGTAGAATTTGTATAGCCTTGTTAGACCAACAAACTTGGAAAAAGTTATATTAGGGATTGTATTATGAATTAAAAAAAAAAATAGATACGTACAAAAACAATGGCCTCAATATTTTCCTGTGTGATTGCCCTTCCATCAAGGCTTTCTATTTCTAAGAGCACGTCAATGAGGCCTTTAGTAGCAATATTCTGCTCCTTGCCTCTATTATCTTTTTAATCACTTGCGCGATCAAATTGTGTACCTTTTCAGCTGCCGCTACACGCCTTGCAAACCCATCTAGTCTATGTAAGGAATGAAGTCCCCAATATTGACAGCTCCTACTTTACCTACAACCTCTAAGGAAAGCTTCTTTATTTCTTACCCATTACCACCCACTTTAGCGTGACTATGAGAAAAAATTTTAGTGTCGAAAAGGATTCGCCACATGACTGCCTGCATAAACGATGAAAACAAGTTGGTGAGATTAACAAGTTTCTCACCCTGCCTAGACATCTCCCACACTGAATGAATAGCCAAAAGCATTTCTTCCTCTTGTGTACATCTGAAGGAATCGATCCTTTTGGTATTCAACAATTCTACCACACATAGCTTCCTCATGTGTCTCCAATAAGGCCCGTAAAGAGACAATATTAGATCTTTGAAATTATAGCCAATATATTTTCCTACAGCAGTAAGAGGTCGGTTGGCAATAAACTTATCGTGGGTTTTCAAGAACTCCTTGGCCATAGTAGAAGAAAGAAACCACAACAGGGGGAACAAAACCCAATTTCAACATCATAATGGGCCCATATTTCTTACCAAGTTCATGAAGATCACGATGGGGTAGTCTTTTCAGATTACCAATAATAGGCCATGGAAATGGTCTAGGGGCTAATCTCGATCTTGATGTATTTTGGCTTTGCACGCTAAATCTATACAAAGCCCACCTAGTGTAGACATATTTGGTCCCAACGGCTATCCACATGCTATCTCTACTTTGAGTTTCTATGTTCTCTCTTATGTCCATTTCCATTGTTTTCCAATTAGCCTTCTTTTCACTAATTACCATAAAAAGAGAAAATATTTAATACATTTAAAAGGATAAAAAATACAGGTTGCATTATCAAATTGCAAGGGAACTAATCTATTTTGTTGGTTAATGAAAAGATCAATTTAAGAAGAAGAATCAACGATAAGGATTGTGGAGGAGAGGGCCAAAGATCTCCTTGTTGCCTAAATTTATCTTATGTTATGAAAAAGATAATTTTAGATATTTGGCTAATCGCCTAAGTTTTATACTAACAATTACATTGTAGTTTGTTGGACACAGGAAAAAACAAACAATTTAATCTTTTATGGACTTAGTAGTAATAGAATGTGTATATATAAGTAACATAGTATAAGCTATGAAGCCGAGAAAACTTCGTATCAAGTTTTTCTAAAATGAATCAAACTTCTTGTGTGGTCAACCCAACATAGAAATAATTTCTTTGTTTCATCGCCTAGTCGATTGAGGAGACAAGGACCACTTTTTGGAATGCTGGTGATTTTTGTTGCTTCATTAAAGTGTGTATTCTTGTCACACTTTATATTACACTATGTTTCTTATTTCTATTTTTGATTGAGTTGGGTTATTTATGCATTAATTGTGAGTATATTTTGGTGTTTATTGTTGTAGTGTCCTAAATTGTACTCACCTACAATTTTGTCCTCATTTAGGCCCCACTTTGGCATTTTTCCTCTAAGGCCTAATTAAAGAACTAATTCAACTCAGACCAAGTATCAAACACATTTATTTACTATCTTTTCTAACTCCCTAAGATCCTAGAGCCTTGATCTATAGCACCATGATGCCCAACGCTATGGTCCTCTCAAAAAGGGCCCATCTTGGGGCCTCATAATGGTCACCTAATTTGGGTGGGGACCTAGATCCTGTGTCAGCTTATGTTGGAAATTCAATTTGTTTTTCCATCAGCAAATATAAAAGGAGGACTACACCTCTCATTTCAAATATAAGCAATCACCGAATGAATTCAAGATCTCAATTACACTCTAGCAAATTCAAGTGAGCACTTGCAATTAGTATTCTATCAAGCATTGAAGCAGAAGTGAAGTAAAGATTCAAGCATTGGAGATAACATTCATGTTCTATTTCTTATGAAGACTATCTACATGAAACCCTAATTCATTGTCAAGACAAACAAAACTTCATTAAAGGTATATTATTAGGTTTTCATTCATTTTAGCCTTTTCCTCAGAAGGAAAGTATTTTACTGCAGTACTTCATTTACATTTTCAATTCAATTTCATGGTTAATTCCAAAATTGAGGTTTGACCTAAGGCAAACCCCTATTCCCAATAATTCTCCATTTTTAACTATGTGCAGGAACAAATACAAAGCCGCGTTTCATAGGATCGACATGGTTCACAAAGATGAACAGGTTCACCTTTTGAGAATTGAAAAATTTGGACCAAGGTGACCACCACCATGGCCCTAACAAATCAGGCCAATTTTTTTAGGACAAATTTGAACTTTCATCTTCTTCTCAGATCTAGGTTTGTGGCTACATATGATGACTATAACTTACTGTTTCTATCAAATTGCTTCAGTAACTCACCAATTTACCCTAATCTTTAAATAATTCAAATTTAATTCAATCTTAGGAAATGAAGAACCCCATTTAGGAGGCCTAGAATTTGATTAGAATCTTGGTTTATTAGGCTTAGATTCTACCAAATTCCATTCTTCCCTAATGTAATGGAAAATTAAATAAAATTAGTGGTTTTATTACATTTTATGGTGAAACTCTAATTTTCACCCATTACATTTTGGCGAACTCGACTTCTTACACCTTAATTTGTGATAAGCCTTTATTGTCACCAAAGCCTAGTCCCAATAATGTTAGTGGATCCCTTATTGCTGATTTATTAACTAGTGAAAATACACAACCCTCGAATGTGACTCATAGGACCACAAATGTATCCATCCCTACTGTGTCTTCATCGATTGATGTGCCCATTGTCTCTTTTCCATAAATTCATCCAATACTTTAGTTGAATCATCAAAATGTTCAGGCACTGAGGCATAATCATGTATCTGTTAACCCTAAAGTTGCTGCAAATACTATGAATATCTTGGTTCCCCAAGTGAGTAAAATCCTAGCCCAACAATAAATGAATATCCAGAAAAACCAAATTTACCAACAATTGTTACAACAATAAAAATAATATCAGCAAATACTGTAGCAATTTCCAAATATGCAAGTTCAATAGTAGAATGTAGTGTCCTTCCTTGATACACTTTTATTTTGATGCATTGTTAGAAATTCATGGACTTGTTGAGATACGTCTATAATACTCTTAGTAGATGCTTATGGTTTTGATCATGTTACATGTAGATGATAGTTATTACATGTTGACAAATGATACATTATGCTTTATATGGATGATGATATATTATGGACTGTGTTGATGTTGAGATTTATATTTGGATATTTATGCATATTCAGTGGTTTATGTTTACTTATGATATTATGTGTTAACTTTACCTCATGATTATATTGGATATGATGATGATCTTGATGTTATTGATGTTGTGTCTTCATTATGATGCATTGTATGTACGTGGATGAGATGATGTCATGCCACTCATTGCGAGTGGGGTGTGATGTTGCGATTCTCTTACCACTAGTGTGTCTACTTCGTGACTGTATTATATATATATATATGTTGATATATATATATATATATATATATATATGTTGTGCATAGATGTTTGGTGTTATGTAGGATTCCACGTACTAGACATCGATTCCACCTGGCTTCACAGGTCTAGGCGTGTCTCTAATCCCAATGGAAATTTGATAATGGAGAATGATACAATGTCCTATCACATTCTAGGCCTAGTCGATACCTTGTCAGTTCTAGTACTTTGGTTAAGTTGTCATGTGCCATTTATTTAATTATTATATGGGTTGGTTATATTGTGGTAATTAATTTATTAATAATGTTATAATTTTTTGATTAAGTTAAAAGAAGGTTTTGAAGGGGCCCCGAAACCCTTTACATTAGATTATAAAATAGATAAAGCATTGAAAGACCAACTAGATAGAACAAAAAAAAAATTAGGGACTGCCCCTAAAGACAACATGCAACCCATACAAAGAAAGGGCCAACAAAACCAGCCCAAACAACCAACTATAAGGGCCCTCAAGATTTGCAATTGGCCTTGTGGGAACGAAGAGTCATATCAAAAGAAGGCTTGAACATCTTTGAATGATTCCCCTTTACAACAATCCATCCATCTTTAACTTTAGCTATCACAACTGACCAATCCGAAGGGCCCAACACCGATCCTTTTGGACTGGAAAAAAGAGTGTCTAAAGAAGGAACAACAACTGTCGTGGGCACAAGATCATAACCAATAGATGGGGAAGAAGTTGTGCCAACACATTGCGAAGAAGTTGGCGGGGTAAGAGACAACAAACCATTTTCAGCAGAAGAGACAACATCAACCTGTATAACAAGATCTTTAATCATAGGGACATCTGTAGTGGCGTCCGAAGAATTCATTGCCAATAAAGAATTCAAGCCAGCCAAAGTAGAAAATCCAACACCCAATGACTCTTTAGAAGTATCTGAAGATTTCTTAATCGTGTAATGCCGACAAGAAGCCCCCAACCACCATGAGGCTATAGGATTTTTCTTCTCAGGTCCACAATTCTAAGCCACATGGCTGGTTTTAAAGCATCTACGACTCCTGAAATGAATACCTTCATAATCCAAAGATTGGACCCAGCTGCCAGAAGAGGAATTAATGGCAATCTCAGCTAGCAGTCCCTTACAAACATCTAGCTCAACCATAATGCGAGCAAAAGTAGTATGGTAAAGCCCAAAGGAGTCATTATCCACCATAATGAAGCTCCCAATAGCATCAACAATTTATTGAAAGAGAGAATCAACCCACAAATGGAGAGGAAGGTAAGGAACTCTAATCCAAAATGGAATTTTGTTGAACTTCTCAGAAAGGGGGTTAAAATCAGAGTTTTAAGGTTTGGCCAAAAATGACATTTTATCTTTCTCATAGAAAAAAATTTGACATAGGATTTTTCTACTATCCTTTGCATTCCCAAATGCAGCAACAAAGAAACCTTTAGCCATAGGGAAAATGTGAACAGTACTAGAAATGACAAGATTCCTGTGCTGGGAGATCCATTTATACAACTCTGAGAGGCTGGGCCAGATACCCTTGAATCTATAGATAATACTATGCTCTGTAAAAATCATCACATTGTTCTCTATTTCCTATTCAGACTCCTCATTCACATTGATAAAGGTGGCGCATGAGACAACGATAAACCCTAATCCATCCCCTCTGTGAAAAAATGAAGATGGAATCCTCGAAACCTGAGTAGAGTCGAGGCAAGATCCATCAGTGGCCACTGACGCCCAAGATGGACTAGCGCGCTCAGGATCAGCCGTAGCCTGATCCGATTTGGTGGGGAGAGAAACAACAGGGGTGTAGGCGGGAGAACTAGGTAGGAGTTGCGATTTCAAAATCTCCATCAACGGTATCCTTAATAATGTTATAAGTTTAATTGTGTCATTAATAAATAATATTCATTGTGAGTTTAATGATATTAAATAAATTATTTTAATTGGAATAATTTGCTGGAGTCCTTCGCAAATTTATTTGTTATTCATTTATTTATTTTATTTAGAGATTTTATATTTAAATGGGATTTTAGTTGGTTATTTTATTTGGAGCTTTTATATTTAATTGCTAATTAATTATTTATTCTTTTTTTTAAAAATTTAGCTTTATTGATTAATTGGAAGTTTTATGTAGGAATTATTATTTTTAATTATTGTCTCTTTGTTTTCGGAGGTGGAATTCGAGTGAGCCCTATGCTTGCATTGAATTTCTGTATGCATAGTATCTTTTTATGTGTGTGCTATCTTATTTTTCATGTGCACTATTTTATTTGTTATATGCGCTAAAACACACAACGTACACACTAACATGTGTAAGAAATGCACCATACTGTGTAATAAAAGTGTTGGACTGTGTTATAAGTGTGTCATTTCGTGTTATATATGCACCATTTTGTGTTATAAATGCGTGACTTTGTGTTATATATGCACTAATTCATGTTATACACATTACTGTGTAATATGCACCACTGTGTTATATGTGCTATTCTATGTTATATGTGCTTTTTTGCATTTCTGGGTTATTTTTGTTGGAAGACAACAACAAATATGTGCTTGAGAGATATTTGAGAGATGTGTTGTCATTGGTGTCAATATATTTCTTTGTCTATGATAGTGATGCAGTGAAGTTCAGTGAGTTAGTTTGTTCAACATGATGAAGATAAGCGTTTGCGGATTAAAGGGTTTGTAGAGGGTTGTCTTTAGTTGATTCAAATCAATTTGCATAGGTCCACATGGAGATTTGATTGAGTTATGGGTATCTATGTTGTGGCTGGTTTTTCAGTTGTTTAATGGTGATAGAGTGATAGTATTTTGATCTACATTGCTCCACATTGTAATATCTTGTTCTGTGGATTTGGAGGAATGTTTGGGACATTAGTGTGTGTCCTCAATTCAAGTGGTTCATGGTTTGGAGGTACGCAAGTGGTTTTTCAAGGTTGACAGTCATTGCAGTTAGTGTTCTTGAGGTTTGGTTTGAAGATGCTGGTGATTCTAGTAATTCGTGTTTGTGCAGATGTTGCTATGGTAATTCATGATTCTTGTGGATGTTTCTGGATCGTGTGCCTTTTTTGTTGGTGGTCCGCATTGATCGTTGAGCTCATAATTAATGTTTTTCTTTGGTATACTGGTGTTCTTCATGTTCTTAGCCGACCAGATGCTTGTAGAGTGTTGTAGATGTTCGAGACATAATTTTTGGAGGTGTAATGTGTTAGAGGTGAAAGATTTGGATCTGTGCTATGTCTTGACTCACATTGCTTGGTTCGCATGTAATATTGCATTGAGTATAGTTGTATTTTTGTATTTAGGTGGAGAGTGTTGAGCCAACCTTGATGATTTCTCCAATGTTTGATGTCATGTATAAATAATGTAATAATCTTGTATTTGAGTGTGGGCGATAGATGTGGATGAGTGTATGTGCGCGTAATGTATACATCTTTTGAAGGTAGAGAAGAAGTGTGAAGAGTAAAGTTGTTTTGTGCTTCAATGCAATTGAACTAGGAATTAAGATGATATTTCATAGTTCATTATATTCAGATGTGATCCATGAATCTTTGTATAGGCAGTGAGCCTTCCCCAGGCAATGAGCCTTCACTGGGTAATAAGCCTTCTTATTTTGAGCAGTGAGCTCTAGGCAGTGTGCCTGAATGCATGTGGATTCCCCATTGTAATACTTCTAACAGAGTATACCTATTTTGTGGGTTCATCCCCATTGTGGTTTTTCCCTTAACCGGGTTTTCATGTCAAAAATCTTGGTGTTATGTGTGTTTATGATGTGTTTTTGACTTGTGCTTTCATGTTTGATTATCAGATCTGAGAATAAGTTTAAGTTGCTTGAGTTTTTGAGACAACTAATTCACCCCCCCTCTCAGTTGTCTTCCCTATTTCATCAATTGGTATCAGACTATTTCATTAATTGGTATCAGAGCTATTTCATCAATTGGTATCAGAGTAGGTTCCTCCAAAGAAGCTTAATCACTTGAGCTGATTTGGGATGGCAACTTACAAGAAGGACAGTCCGAGATTTGATGGTACCTACTCTCTTTGGAAGAGTCACATGGAGTGTCATCTAAGATGCATTGGTGAACCTGACTAGGATATTACTAAAAGAAAGTATACCATTCCTGCAAATGGTCCTGCAACTTCGGATGAGATAAAAAGTGTTGAATACAATATTAGGGCTAAAGAAGCATTGTTGAATTCTCTAACTGATTCCGAGAGGACAAATGTTATGGAATTGCAGATTGCTCATGAGATCTGGAAGAAGTTGAAAACTTTGTATGAAGGTGATAGTTATGTGAAGATTTCCTAATTACATATCCTAAAAGGAAAATATGAGATGTTGAGGATGAGCGAAGAAGAGAACATCACTTTTTACATGCAGAAGGTGAATGAACTGGTGTGCAATATCAGATGTGTTGATGGGAAGTTGGAAGAATAAGAGATTGTTGCTAAAGTGCTCAGATCTTTACCTATATCCTACAAGCACAAAGTTATTGCCTTTAAGGAGATTAGAACTGTGACAGATGTAACTAGGGACATGTTGATTAGTAAGCTTTCAACTTTTGAGTTGAGTGAGTTTGGTGATTCTCTTCCTAAGGTAGAATCTGCATTCAAGGCTACTGTTTCTGGAAAGGATAAGTAGAGATATGATTCAGGAGAAAGTTCTTCAAGAGGAATGTATAGATATGAGAAGGCAAGGAAGGAAATTGAAGAATAAGAGTGAGAGCTTGAGGATCTTGAAGCCCTTATTGCCAAGATATTACCCAAATGTGTTGGTAAGTATGAAGGAAAATTGCCTCTTAAATATTTTTCTTGCAATAAGATAGGTCATTTTGTCTCAAGGTGTTCAAAAAGAGTTCCTAAGTCAAAACCTTACAAACCTAAATATTATAAGAGATTTTATTATGCTGCTAATAAAGGTGTGATAAATGATGAATTTGATAAAGGAGGTTTGAGTGATAATGAATGCATGTTTATTGCTATCAAGGAAGATGATCCAATGCCTGCTAAGTCTACTAGTTGCATGAATGCGGAAAGAGATTTGGCTGCACAAGTTGACGAGAAAGATGAATGGGTGATTGATAGTGGATTCTCTCACCATATGATAGGTGATAAGAGTAAGTTTGTGAGTTTTCAAAAGTATGAAGGTGGCATTGTGAAGTTTGGTGATGACAAAGCTAGTATAATCCATGGTAGAGGACCCATTTCTCTTGATGGTAAGTATAATACTGATGATATCTTGTATGTAGAAGGTCTAAAGCATAATATCTTGAGTGTTGGACAGATGGTTGACAAGGGATATGATCTTAAATTCAAGAATGAAAAGTGTAGAATCTTGAGTAGCTTCGGAATTAAGATTGCATCATGTACAAAGACTAAAGGTAATATCTTTCATTTAAATAGTGCTAGCAAAAGATGTTTGATTGCTCAGGTAGATGAAAGTTGGTTGTGGCATAGAAGAACGTGTCATGTGAATTTTGATAACATTGTTAAGATAAGTTGTACTTAGGCTATGAGAGATCTTCCTAGGTTGATGAAACCTGCTAACACTATGTGCAAGGAATGTCAGTTAGGAAAACAAACCAGAGTTACTTTCAAGAGTAAGAAGCATTATTCAAGTGGATTATTGGATATTGTGCATACTAATCTATGTGGTCCTTTTAGAGTCAAAATTTTGCAAGGAGACAAATATTTCATGTTGTTGATTGATGACTATTCTAGGATGATGTGGGTTACCTTCTTGAGGGAGAAGTCTGAAGCTCTAGACAAATTCAAGATTTTCAAGGCTATGGTTGAGACAGAGACAGGTTTGAAACTAAAGTGTTTGAGATATGATAGAGGTGTTGAATTCACTTCTGGTGAGTTCAATGCATTTTGTTAAGAACATGGGATAAGAAGACAATTGTCTGCTCCGAGAACCCCTCAACAAAATGGAGTTGTAGAAAGGAAGAACAAAACCATTCAAGAAACTACCAGGATAATGATGTTGGAGGGAAATTTTTCGCATCTCTATCGGAGAGAATTTGTGAGTACTACTGTTTACACTCTTAACCGGGTGCATATCAGAGATGATACCTATAAGAATCCTTAAGAATTATGGTTTGGTCATGCTCCTAGTGTTAAATATTTTAGAATTTTTGGAAGCAAATGTTATATCAAAAGGATGAAGATCTAGGAAAGTTTGACGCTAGATGTGATGAAGGAATATTTCTTGGTTATTCTACCAAAAGCAAGGCCTATCGATGTTATAATAAGATACCGAGGAAGATTGTTGAGAGTGCAAATATTAAGGTTGATGAAAAAAATGAGAGAGAATCCAAACCTTGTGGATATGATTCAAATGATCAGAATGACAATGCAAACAATGAGAAGCAGCCACAAACACAAAATCTAGTCTAGATTATTCTGGTAAATCCAGTGCCTCAAGGAGAAGGAACTAGTGCAAGTGCTGAAGAAAAAATACAAGAGTCTCAAATTCAAGAAAATCCTAAGACTCCTAGGTATGTAAGACTGAATCATTCTAAAAGTCAGATCACAGGGGATAGAAATAAAGGTGTTCAAAAAAGAAGAAGAATTGCTAAAGATCAAGTTGAGTATTGTTTGATTTCAAAGATTGAACCTAAGGATGTGAATGAAGCATGTAATGATGAACATTGGGTAAAAACAAAGGAAGAAGAATTGAAGCACATCGAACAAAATAATACATGGGATCTTGTTCCCAGACCTAAGGAAAAATATGTAATTGGAACCAAATGGGTCTTCCAGAAGAAATTGAATGAGAAAGGTGAAGTTGTTAGAAATGAAACAAGACTTGTTTGTAAAGGATATTCACAAATGGAAGGAATTGATTTTGAAGAAACTTTTTCGCTTATGGCAAGGATTGAAGCTATAAGATTGTTTCTTGCTTTTGCTTCTTACAAGGATTTCAAAGTCTATCAGATGGATGTTAAGTCAACAACCCTGAATGGTGAGTTGGAAGAAGAGGTGTATGTTGAGAAACTAGATGAATTTGAATTGACTGATCAAGGAGATGTGGTTTGCAGGTTGAAGAAAGGTTTGTATGGATTGAAGCATGCATCAAGAGCATGGTATGCCAAATTGGACAAGTATCTATTGATGCTAGGATTTAATAAAGGTACTGCTGATAGTAATCTGTACTTCAAGATTGATCATGATAATATTCTAATTGTTGAAGTTTTTGTTGATGATATTATCTTTGGAGGAAATGATAGTTTGTGAAAAAAGTTTGCTAATGAAATGCATAATGAATGTGAAATGTCTATGATTGGAGAGATGGAATTATTTTTGGGATTGCGAATCACACATTTAGAAAAATGAATCTTTATATCTCAATCCAAGTATGTAAAGGAGTTGTTGAAGAAGTTTGGTTTGGAAGATTTAAAGATAGTTGTTACTCCTATGGTGATTAGATGTAAGTTAACTAAAGATGATGATTCCCCTCAGGAAAATTAGACTAGATGCAGATCTATTATTCATGGATTGCTCCATTTGACTAAGACCAAACCTGATATCATGAATGCAGTTTGTCTTGTTGCTAGATTTCAAGCTAATCCTAAGGAGTCTCATGTTCTAGCTGTAAAAAAAAATTTCAGATATTTGAAAGGAACTGTTGATTTTGGTTTGTGGTACCCTAAAGATGATGATTTTACTTTGAGTTCTTTTACTGACACTGATTAGGCAAGAGATGTGGATGATGAAAAGAGTACTAGTGGTGGTGTATTTTTAGTGGGAAAAAGATTGGTTTCATGGTTGAGCAAAAAACAAAATTCTATTTCTCTATCTACTGCAAAGGGAAAATATATTGCTGCAACAAACAAATGTACTCAGGTGGTATGGATGAAGCAACTGAAAGATATCAGAGTAGTGTATGATGAACCTATTGCTATCTACTATGACAATTCAAGTGCAATGAACATTTATAAGAATCCGGTGTTGCATTCAAAGACTAAACATATATCCATCAAGTTTCACTTTTAAAGAGACAAGGTAAATGAGAAGGAAGTCAGATTGAAGTATGTGCCTACTAAGGAACAAATTGCAGACATCTTCTTGAAGCGTTTTCCTAAAGATACTTTTGATTATCTTAGAGGGAAGTTAGGGGTGATTGCCCCTCCTGATTAGAATTGAGATGCATCAGTCTGGTTCATTTCACAATCCTATCTTGTAATCCAGATTGATGATTGGTGGCTGCTACTCAGGGGGAGTAGTCAATTTTGTGAGTCAGATGTTTAGACTCGGGGTGAGATAATTAATTTTGTGGTTTCATTGAAAATATATGCCTTTTCCATTGATGTCAGAGGGGAAGAGAGTCATGTGAAAAACTGTTAATAAATGTAGTAGGTCTAAGGGTGAGCTATTGATTCTTTGTCATTGATTGTGTCAACTCTTCTCATCATATGTTGCCATCAATGCCAAAGGGGGAGATTGTTGGAAGAAGGTTGCAAATATATGCTTGAGAGATATTTGAGAGATAAGTTGTCATTGTTGTCAACATATTTCTCTATCTGTGACAGTGATGCAGTAAAGTTCAGTGAGTTAGTTTGTTCAACATGATGAAGATCAGAGTTTGTGGATTAAAGGGTTTATAGAGGGTTGTCTATAGTTGATTGAACTCAATTTTCAGAGGTCCACATGGAGATTTGATTGAGTTATGGGTATCTGTGTTGTGGCTAGTATTTTAGTTGTTCAGTGGTGACAAAGTGATAATATTTTGATCTGCATTGCTCCGCATTGTAATATCTTGTTCTGTGGATTTGGAGGAATGTTTGGGATGTTGGTGTGTGTCCTCAATTCAAGTGGTTTGTGGCTTGGAGGTCTGCAAGTGATTTTTCAAGGTTGACAGTCATTGCAGTTAGTGTTCCTAAGGTTCAATATGAAGATGTTGGTGATTCTAGTAATTTATGTTTGTGCGGATGTTGCTATGGTAATTCATGATGCTTGCAGATGTTTCTAGATCATGTGCCTTTTGTGTTGGTGGTCCGCATTGATTGTTGAGCTCGTAATTAATGTTTTTCTTCAGTATACTGGAGTATTCATGTTCTTAGCCGATTGTATGCTTGTAGCATTTTGTGGATGTTCGAGGCATAGTTTTTGGAGTTGTAACATGTTCGAGGTGAAAGATTTGGGTTTGTGCTATGTCTTGACCAACATTTCTTGGTCTGCATGTAATATTGCATTGAGTATGGTTGTATTTTTGTATTTAGGTAGTGAGTGTTGAGTTGATCTTGATGATTTCTCCAAGGTTGATGTCATGTATAAATAAATATAATAACCTTGTATTCGAGTATGGGTGGTAGATGTGGATGAGTATATGTGCGCTGAATGTATACATGCTCTGAAGGTAGAGAAGAAGTGTGAAGAGGAAAGTTGTTTTGTGCTTCAATGGAACTGAACCAGGCATTGAGATGCTATTCCTGAATTCATTATTTCTGGATGTGATCCATGATTGTTTGTACAGGCAGTGAGCCTTCCTTGGGCAGTAAGTCTTCTTATTTTGAGTAATGAGCTCTAGGCAGTGTGCCTAAATGCATGCGTATTCCCCATTGTAATACTTCTAACAAAGTATACATATTTTGTGGGTTCATCCCCACTGTGGTTTTTCCCTAAACCGGGTTTCCATGTCAAAAATCTTGGTGTTATATGTGATTATGATGTGTTGCTAATTTATTCTTTTATGTTTGATTATCAGATTTGAGAATAAGTTTAAGTTGCTTGATTTTTTGAGACAACTGATTCACGCCCCCCCCCCCCTCCCCCCCTCTCAGTCTGCCCTATTTCATCAATTGGTATCAGAGCTATTTCGACATTTTTTTTTATTCTTGCCAGTTTGTGTCAGACCATGGACTTGATTTTTGGACTTGAGATTATTGTGATGCTTTTTCTAGAATGATTTATTGGTCTTTTGGATCAATTTTTTGATATTGCATATGCTATGCTTTCTTGGAAATTATATTGCTCTTGGAAAATCAAATTATGGTTTAGTTTGTATTATGAGAATCATTGGATCATGCATTATAGATGATTATAAGATATTTTGCTAATTGGTTTTCTACCCTAGATCATAGGAGTATATTAGGGGAAGTGGCTTCCAAGTGAGTGTCGGGTCTATATGTGGTTTCTAGGAAATCTTGTTGGAAGTTACTTGTTAACAAGTGATAACCTTAATTAATTAAGCCGATAGGCTTTTAGTGGGCGAAAGTAGCCAGAAAATTGCAAGACATTTTGACGGCTGCCGAAATGTCTTGTCGCCGACGTTATCCCTCTGGTGCCTGTGTGTTCATTGTCTGGCCCACGTGTTGACATGTGCCTCGATTGCGGTTATCTTCGTGCGTGTGCTCTGTTTCTGAAGTGACACTGTCTTTAATGATTTCATCCCTGAGGCTGTGCACGAATGTCGACATTCTTTATGGCTGCTTGCAACCCTAAAATCTAATTTGTTTTGTTGTTGTCAGTAATATTTCACTCTGCAATTTTCACTCTAGAAATTTTTGCATAAGGTTGTTAGCTTCTTTGTGAGTTTGACAACGTGAATGGTTTGAATTTGCAAGGTAAGGTTTCATTTTATTTAAATGTGTTTTTCTTTTGTAATGCATTTTGTTTATCATCTGCTTATTTTCTCCTTCCGTCTGCTTGCAGGGTCATGGCTTTGTTTATGTTGTTTAACTATTTGTGGCTGTGGCTACTTCCAGTTTGGAAGGCATTTTCGAGGTTGCTTTGTGAGTTTCACGCTGTGCATGCTTTGAATTTGCAAGGTAAGTTCGAGGCTAGTTCCAGTTTGGAAGGCATTTTTTTGGAATCTGTTGTGCAAATTTTTTGTGAATAGCTTTCATTTTATTTAAACTTTTTTTTTTTTTGTAATGCATTTTTTTAATATTCTGCTTATTTTCTCCTACCGTGTGCTTGCAGGGTTGTGGCTTTGTTTATGTTGTTTAACTATTTGTGGCCATGGCTACTTCTAGTTTGGAAGGCATTTTCGAGGCTACTTTGTGAGTTTCATGCCGTGCATGCTTTGAATTTGCAAGGTAAGTTTGGCTGGTTGCAACCCTAAAATTTAATTTGTTTTATGAGGTTGTATATAGTGGTGGAGTTAGGTTTTGTTCTGGTTGTGTCCATTTTATTGCCAATAAGAACTTTATTTAAATTTGTTTTGGTTTTGTAATGGATTAAATGTATACTCTGCTTATTTTCTACTTCTGTGTGATTGTAGGGTTATTTGTTTGTTTATGTTGTTTAACTGTTTGTGGGTGTGACTACTTCCAGTTTGCAAGGGATTTTCGATGTTGCTTTTTGAGTTTCATGCCGTGAATGGTTTGAATTTGCAAGGTAGGTTCCCGTTTTATTTAGATTCTTTATGGCCGCTTGGAACCCTAAAATGTAATTTGTTTTATTGTTGTCGGAAATATTTTGGTCTGCAAATTTTTGCATAAGGTTGCATATAGTCGTCGAGTTAGGTTTTGTTCTGGTTGTGATTGTTTTATTGGGCTCCTTTGTGAGCTTCACACCATGAATGGTTTGAATGTTTAAGGTAAGCTTTGGTTTTATTTAAATTTTTTTGGGTTTTGTAATGCATTTTTTTTATAGTCTGCTTATTTTCTCCTTCCGTGTGCTTGCAGGGTTGTTGCTTTGTCTATGTTATTTAACTGTTGGTGGGCGTGACTGCTTCCAGTTTGCAAGGCATTTTCGCATAACTTTGCATATAGTTGTCGAGTTAGGTTTTGTTGTGGCTCTGAGTGAATGGTTTGAATTTGCAAGGTATGTTTTGGTTTTAGTTAGATTCTTTTTTGTTTTGTAATGCATTTTTTTATAGTCTGCTTATTTCCCGGTTTGGTGTAGTTGCAAGGTTGGTATTTTGTGCATTTTGTTGTGGGTTAAAAGGGTTTTAGTTGGGTTTTGCTGTTTGCAGATATTTATTGATTTAAGTTTCTTAATTTGTTTTAATCTTTTCATCCCTGGTGATGTGCACCAATGCAGACTGTTTTGTTGGGCTTGTTTCTGAGGTTCTCACCGTTAACGGTTTTAGGTTGCCAGGTACTTGTTTAGTTTATTTTTTAAGTTTTCAAAATTCGTAATGCATTATTTGATAGCATCCTTATTTTTGGCCATGGCGTGCTTGCAGGGTTGTTACTTTGGTTACATTATTTAACTATTTGTGGAGGTGATTAATTTTTGTCTACAACGTATCTGTTCACTTTGACAGGTATTTAGGTTTTGACCATTCTGTTGCCGATTAAATTTTGGTCTAGGTTAAAAGAATTTTAGTTTGGTTTTGGATTCTGTAAATATTTTTATTGTCTTCACTAATGCCAATGTTCTTTATGGCCGCTTGCAACCCTAAAATGTAATTTCTTTTGTTGTTCTCAAGAATATTTTGCTATGAAAATTTTCACCAAACGTTCAGTATTGAATTTCAAGTTTTCCAAATTTGTAGTGCTTTATTTTATAGGGTGTTTATTTTTTTAGCATGGTGTACTTGCAGGGTTGTCACTTTGTTTATATTATTTAACTATTTGTTGTCTTGACTACTTACATATATGCATAGGCATGTATAAAGTAAATGATCTTGTTGTAGAGAAATTTGGTTATAATTTTTCCTCAGCCTGAATATATATGTAGTCCTGATATATGTATATGTATATGTACATATATATATACATGTATGTATACACATGTATACATCTATATATATACACACATGCACACATATATTATGCATATGCAATTCCATTCTGAAGGCTGTAACGTTTATTAAGCCGATAGGATTTTAGTAGGAGAAAGCCACCGGAAAAGTGTAAGACAATCCGGCGACCACCAGAATGTCTTTCCCTCAGTGTTCTCCCTCCAGTACGTTCGTGTTCATTGCGTGGCCCATGTGGTGACGTGTGCCTTTCTTGTGGTCGTCTCCATGCATGTGCTCTGTTTCTGAAACACTGTTGTCTTTAATGATTTTGTCCCCGAGCCTGTGCATATATATATATATATATATATATATATATATATATATATATATATATATATATATATATATATATATATATATATATATATATATATATATATATATATGTATGCATATACACATGTACGTATATATATACATGTACATATATATACACATGATGTACATATATATATATATAATTTTTTTTCTTAGAATGCATTGTAGTGCTGATATATGTATATGTACATACACATATGTATATATATATACATGTTTGTATACGCATGTATACATGTATATAAATACACGCATGTACGCATATATATATGCATGTATGTATATATACACGTGTGTATGTATATGTATATGGGGTTTTATTAAATCTCTATTTTAATAACTATGTTCTAAAGTGTGTAGGATTTATTGATACAAGTCTGCGTTGTAGTCTCAAAGTAGTCACGTCCACAAACAATTAAATAACATAAACAAAGTATTTCTATAATTGTTTTCCTTAGAATGCTTTGTAGTGCTGATATATGTATATGTGCATACCCATATGTATATATATATATGTATATATATATAGGGTTTTATTAAATCTCTATTTTAATAACTCCATTCTAAAGTGTGTAGGATTTGTTGATACATGTCTACGTTGTAGTCTGAAAGTAGTCACGTCCACAAACAGTTAAATAACATAAACAAAGTATATATAATTGTTTTTCTTAGAATGCTTTGTAATGCTGATATATGTATATGTACATACACATATGTACACACACACACACACACACACACACACATATATATATATATAGGCATGTATACATGTATATAAATACACACATGTATGCATATATATGCATGTATGTACATATAGACATGTGTGTATGTATATATACATAGGGCACTCTGTATTGTAGTCTGAAAGTAGTCATGTCCACAAATAGTTAAATAACATAAACAAAGTAGTAAGCCTGCAAGCATAAAGGAATTTTTATAGTACCAACACTTCTATATATATATATATATACATGTATGCATGTATATACAAATGTAATTATATATATACATGTCCATATATATACACATGATGTACATATATATATCAATTTATCTTATTGAATAAAAGCCTTCATGTGCACACAATAGTAATCACATATATACCATTGTAAATTAACACCAATGCAACACAAACGTTAGTAAACAGTTACCTTGTCCAGTAAAATACTTACAACAACAAGAAAATAGTTACGTTGCAGTGAGCAGCTTACAAACCCCATCAAGTAAACACTCACAGCCAAAAGAAAACCTAACTCGACAACTAAATCGAATGTTACAAGAAAATTTATAGAGCAAAATACTTACAACAACAAAAGAAATTATATTTTATAGTTTCAAGCACCCATAACAAACTAAGAACCCTGCAAGTGCAACACGCAAAAAAAAAAGCACACTATAAAAAAATGCATAAGTGACAACCTTGCAAGGACACGGAAGGAGAAAATAAGCAGACTATTAAAAAATGCATTACAAAACAAAAAAGAATTTAAATAAAACCAAAGCTTACCTTGCAAATTCAAACCATTCATGGTGTGAACCTCATAAAGAAACCCAATAAAACAGTCACAACCAGAACAAAACCTAACTCCATGACTATATACAACCTCATGCGAAAATTTGCAGAACAAAATATTGCCTACAACAATTAAACTGGAAGTAGCCATACCCACAAACAGTTAAACAACATAAACAAAGCCACAACCCTACAAGCACACGGGAGGAGAAAATAAGCAGAATATAAAAAAAATGCATTACAAAACAAAAATAAATTTAAATAAAATGAAAGCTATTTGCAAAAATTTTCACAACAGATTCCAAACAAATGCATTACAAAATGAAAAAGAATATAAATATAACCAGAATTTGCATTGCAAATTCAAACCATTCACGACCTGAAACTGGCAGAGCAGCCTCGAAAATGCCTTGCAAACTGGAAGTAGCCACCCGCACAAACAATTAAACAACAGAAACAAAGCAACAACCCTGCAAGTAGATGGAGACATTTAAATAAAATGAAACCTTACCTTGCAAATTCAAACCATTCACGCAGTCAAACTCACAAAGAAGCCCAGTAAAACAGTCACAACGAGAACAAAACCTAACAACCTTATGCGAAAATTTCCAGAGCGAAAATTGCAGAGTGAAATATTGCCAACAACAACAAAATAGATTAGATTTTAGGGTTGAAAGCAGCCATAAAGAACATCGACATTCATGCATAGCCTCAGGGATGAAATCATTAAAGATAGCGTCGCTTCGAAAACAGAGCGCATGCACGAAGACGACCACAAGCAAGGCACACATCAACACAAAGTAAAACCCTTTTAACCTACAACAAAATGCACACAAATCAAAAGTGTTTTCATAGCAGGATTATACATCACGCACAAGAAAACATTAAACACAACGTTGCTTCACAAAATATTTGGTCAGAGTCACACAAATCAGATAACTGACTTTGTGCACATGAAGGCTTTTAATCTCCAAGATAAATAACCACTAACAAATGTTCCATATTTAGAACATTAATATATTGCAATTGATGTCTATAATTCTAATTTTGTGACCACCTTATTACATAACATAGTTACGTTCTTTAGTTTACTAATAATAAATTCTCATTTTTGAAGTGATGTTGTCTTTAATGTTTTCCTCGCCAGCCAAGTCCACAAGTGTATTTAATTTTGTTATTGTATTCATGTCATAGATCCTTCAAACAATAAAATTGAATACTTACCTTGCAGAGTGAAAGCATTCATGCCCATACTTAAATATATATCCATGTATATATATAGATATAGATGTATATGTATACGTGTATGTACATTGATATAGACATGTATAGCTGTATATATACACATGGATATATATATATACACATACTCTAAAATAAATGCAACTAAGCACTTGTCTTGCAGAGTGAAAGCTTTGTAAGTTGACTCATTAGTCAATTTACAAAACTTAAAGTATTGACCTAATTATTACAAGTTTTTTATAATTAGCTAATAGTAAATTCATTATGATTCACAAAAAAAAAATGTGATGTACTTAAAGATTTACTATATTATTCTTGTATGTTCAGTTTTTTTAGTAATGCATTTCCACTCTGTCATTCCAACAGAAAATAGCCACACTAACACAATCAAATTTTGAAATGGATAGAAGATTGAAAGCAACAGAGAACATCAACAATGTAATTGAAAGCATGTTGCGAGAAAGCAACAAGTTAAAGAGAAACCTCAGAAAGATAATTGACCACTACGAACATAAATCACCAAACCAAACAATAGTCAACCTCTCTACATCTTGTAGTGCTATAACAACCATACATAGTATTGAATTAGCACCTCTACCAATACCAAGTACTAAACAATTAGGTGATCCAACGATTATTTTCACATTGGGAGACAAAGTATTTAAATGGACTGATAACGAGCTTGGATGGGTTGCTTGGATTGATCCTGTGTTGTTGTAATTATTCAATGTTTGAAAAGTTACATTCATATTTTGGTTAATATTCAAAACAGATAGAAGCATCCCATATTTTCAAAGGTCTTTGATGAGATGAACTCATATTTTGTCAATATGCTCTCAAATATGTAAATCATGATGTCATACTTTATGTTTTTTAAGCTTATCAGCATATGACCAATTATCATTTTTATTGCATGTTTCAATCACATTATGATCAATTCATTACCATTTGAAACAAAAATTAAATTGTAACAACGTTACTCTATGCTCAGTTAATTTTGCTCTGCTTGTGCATATATACCTTTGATAAGCTTACATCATGTTGTGATTGTATTCTGATATAAGATCTACAATTCATCATGCTTATAATTTACTTTTAATTCTCAAAAGGTATATATGCATAATGACATCTTCAGCAGCCACCTCTGAATCGATAGACCACTCCACTACTGATAATTTGGTAAGCTAAATTATCAAATCTTTTCAAAATACAAAGCTTTTATGCTCTTTTTTTGGACAATTCATCTCTCTTTTCCATGCCATCCTTTTCATTACTACATGCATCCTTTTTTCATAGCATAGTGCAAAAGTAAATGCATACTCTATAGATAACATAGCTTGATTACAGAGTTTACTAACACAAGCTTTACGTTAACAAGTAAGCAAATATATGAGCTGCTTGCCGTTAAAACTAAATCTTCTATATTCATATTATTTTTTGTAGGCAAAAACCCAAGAGTATGTCCCTACCCCTTTTGCAATTCAATCTATCAATGCTGGGGATGACCTTCCTTCAACATTGCTACAAGTTTTGTCATTTCAGAAAATGCAGAACAACACAGATGATACTAACAGACATAAATTAGTGTTATCTAATGGAAATACATGCAGTTGGCAATCTTGCCTTCTAAATATGCTACTCTGGTAGATTCAGATATTCTAAAAATAGGCACAATAGTCCAGTTATCAAGTTATACATGCCGATACATATGGAACACAAGGTAGGAAATCAACTATGGTTATCAAATACAATATGTTTCATCTTTTTTTAATTTTGTTTATGTATAATCAACAGTAATTTAAAAAGAAGTCTTTTGTTTTCATGGGACTATTGTAATACTTAGTCTCGAAGTGAAACAAAGTGATTGCCTGTTCTTTGGTAAACTGGTATACCCATTCAAAGAACAACAACTAGAAATGATGTTTGAGGATAGACCATCAACATCTAAATGATCTCTTCAATTTATCACTGAATTGCCATCCCCGCAAACGACAACTTCTGAAAATATAAGCCCTATCAAAACTTTGAATCCATACCAAAATAAATGGACAATCAAAGGGAGAGTTACTCATAAACGCCCTATTAAGGCATAAAGCACAGCCACAAAAAATGGCCATGTGTTTAGCTTTGACATTGTTGATTGTGAAGGTTCTGAAATTAGAATTACATGTTTTGATGAGATAGCTAAGTTACACTTTAACTGTGTGGACATAGGTTAAAATTATATTATTTCAAAGGGATCTATTAAGGAGGAAAATGCAAGGTATAAAAAACTAAACAATCATTTAGAAATCACCTTGTCTAATGCATCAATACTGAAATGCTACACCAATGAAGAACAAGCAGATCAACAAGGTCCTCCTTTCACGCCCATTAATGAATTGTTTCATCTAAAAAATAACACATTGGTTGACATAATTGGCCTTGTTCTATATGTTGGAGATATCATTCCAATACACAGGATAGATGGCAGTCAAACACAGAAACATGTTGTGAAAATTAATGATCTATTTGATTCAACAATTGACATCAACCTATGGGGTCCAATGGCAGAACAAAAAGGCCTAGAATTGAAAAATATGTTGACCAATGATAGTGTGGTTATCCTTGCTTTGCGTAATGCTTGTGCTGGCTATTTCAATGGGAAGCTTATAAACATAACAGCTGCAACCACATTACATATCAACCCAACTTTTCCAGAAGCAGAGCTTCTAATATTAAGAGGAAAGGACCCTTTGGTTGCTGTACCATTTGTTGCAAAAACTATCCACATAGATGGAAAATATACTAGAATGACTATTTCTTCAATCCGTGATCAGATGAGCATCAAACCAGAAACAATTCAGACACCTTTGCTAGCTGGTCTACGCTTTGTAAATGTAACTGACCAAAATTTCTATTACGCATCCTGTCCACTAATAGTCAATGGACGGCCTTGCAAGAAAAAATGTACACAGCAAGTTGATGATTCTTGGTTCTTCTCTAGATGTCAAATGACTATGCAAGACTATAATTATAGTTACCTCTTGCCACTAAAGTTACAAGATGCCACAAGTACTCTATGGGCCACTGCATTTGATGAGGGTAGCATTCACTTGCTACACAAAACTGCAAAACAACTTTGTGCACTACAAAATGATGCAACAACAATAGAGACACCTTCCTCGGTGTTTAAGAGACTACTGTCACATCACTATTCATTCACACTGTTGGTTTCCACTGAGACATATAATTCAGAATCAAAGATGAAAGTGATAGTCAATAAAGTCGCTCCTCTTGATTTCAAAGCTGAGTGTCATGCACTACTTGCAGAAATTGGCCACCTAAGTACACGGACTTAGAATTATAACACATCTTTTCTAATTATTAAACTTTCAGTTTACAATACAATTATACCATTAGCTAATTTACATATTTAATAGTTTTACATATACAAACAATTACATTTTACGAACATAAGGCTGCCTCTAGAAAAATGTATATGCACATTTCTTACATCTACCTCTTATCTCTTTGAAAGTTTTTCCTCCTGACATAAGTTATTTGCACTCATACTCATTACTTTTAAATGTGCTGAACTCTATGTTGTTTGCAGAAAATTTATACATATATGCACGTATATCATTTTTTTCTGGACTAATATCTATTTGTATAATTATACAACACTAGAATTATTCATACTTATAGAATTCCGTAGATATACAACTATACTTATATATGTACATAACTATATATAAGTATTCATAGTTATAGTCTTTTTGCTAGACACATGTGTAGTTATATATGTGCATATGCTCATATACAAAACTTTGAATTTTTAAATGATATGTATATATACATGTGTATATGTGTGCATACATCTATATGTATCAGAAATTACTATATTTGTGCATACCTATATTAGAATGATTCTTTTAAAAACAACAAACAACTAAGAACAACAAACAATTGTACATATATACACTGATATATATATATATATATATATATATATATATATATATATATATATATATATATATATATATATATATATATATATATATATATATATATATATATATATATATATATATATATATACTATAATTATTCATAGTCTTAGTTTTTTTGATATATACATGTGTAGTTATATATGTGCATATGTTTGTATGCAGCACTTTGAATATTTAATTCATATGTATATATACATGTGTGTATGTATCAAAAATTACTATATCTATGCATACCTATATTACAATGCTACTTTTGAAAAACCAAGTTGCTAACAACAACAAGTGTACGCAGAACAATACTAGAAAGTCAATTTATGACTTTTAAGAACCCATACATTTCAAGTAAAGTCATTTACAAGTATATAAATATGTGTACATATAAGTTGAGTGAACGAGAGCAAAAAATAAACACAACAAAAGCACTTTACATACAAAATAAATCCTCTAAAATCACATTACCATAGATGGAGCAATTTTCAATTCTCATACATTCTTGATACATAGTCCTAAGTTAACTACCTTCAATTATGAAAATTATGACATACCTCTGCTCTCTTTGAAATATTAGATATCTATCCAGCTGTGCCCTCAAGAAATTGATCCTATCAAATTGAAGAGAAGCCAGACAAATAGAACTTACTATGCAAAGAACAGAGCCAATATCTCCAAGAAACGACAACTAGGACGTCATGCACTACATACACCTTGCAATAACTCAGGAAAGTTATTAGAAACATAAAACCATGATCTTGAGAAAATTAATCTCAATCAAACATATTCTACGGCTCCTGAACTTGCTGTGAAGACTGCTTCATTTCAAAATATGTTGTCTAATTTCCGCAAAAAGATTGATATGTTGGAGGTCACACAGCCATGTTCTATTTGCAAAGACATGTATGTGGGCATGACTATTAAAAAATTCAATCACTTACTTATGTGTATGAGATGTTATGGTGAAAAAGGCCTGCACCACTTCTCATTATCAAACAATATGGACCCAGGTGAGCAACCTTCTATTTTAAAGTGTCTCTCTCAAGTAGAAGAAATGCTCATATCAAGAATTGCCCCTATTTTACAAGTAACACATGCAAGGGGAGGGAAATACAAATATTCTGGCCATACAATAAACTTCCCACAAGATATTTCTGAAATTGCAATAACATTACCTCACCATATTAAGCAATTAGAAATTCTAATTGTCCGTAGAACCAATTTGCAAGGATTAACTTATGACTGTTATGTGAATAGATTTCATGTGATGAATGCATTGGCTTACAAAATGAAACATGATCAATACTACAATGATGTAGTCATTGATCCAGATGCAGTGCATCTATTGCCAGAGCAAACCACTGACATTACACAGCTATTGCATTCAATGGATTCCCTGCAAGAAGATCTTGTTCAAGATACTTCCACTCTGCTGAATATTAACAATGAAGAACAAATCAGGGAGAATAGTTCCTCATTTATCCCACAATTACCATCATCAATACCAAAACTTGATGCAATAAAAAACATCCTCCCTCTAGATAACAACAACAATAACGTTGTTCCTTGGCCACAAATTAGTACATCACCTATCAATGAATACAATACCGAGGGCCTCCTTTCCATGGCATTCCCAACACTATTCCCTTCTGGAATAGCTTTACCACTACAACAAAGAACAAGGCAAGTACATTTACATGAATATGCTTTGCACCTGATCAAATATTTTGATCAAAGATTTGGGCAACATGTTCGCTTTAGATATTATATCTACAATCTTATGATGAGACATCGATCCCAGCAATCAGCTGTTGTCTTCATTAAGACTAATCTACAAGATAGTCTTCCACACAATCTTCATGGCCTAAAGGAATACTTACAAAAGACACCGTCAAGTGAATTACCAAATCATATCATGCGATATGCAGCCTCATTGCATGGTACATGAGCATTTTGGAGCGAGTCCCGATGTGACCTTACATCAATGATAGAACAGTTAGGTGCACCTACATTGTTCTTCACCTTAAGTTTAACTATTACAAAATGGCCAGACTTGCATAAGTTATTGCCAAAAACAAAGTCAGCTACTATACCCAACAACATAAGACAATTTACTGAAAATTTAGTCAATAATCCCCACATTGTAGCTTTATACTTGCACTTAAGATTTCAAATCTTTCGTGATGAAGTCATTATCAAAGAACTAAAAACCATTGACCACTGGTATAGATATCAATGGCAACACCGAGGATCTGCACATATACATGGCTTTCTTTGGTTGCTAGAACCACCAAATATTGATAACCTTGACTGGTCAGATCATGCAAGTATCCAATCAGTTAAACACTTCTTTGACCAGTACATCACAACATGGAATCCACATCTTGAAGAAGCTCGCTTGAACATGCAATATATGCCTGCAATTTCAGATCCATGTCTTGCAGATACAGAGATCATATCCAAGTCGAATCCTTGCACTTATTATACTGAGTTACTCAATGTTGTTCAATGGCACACAAAGTGTTCAGAGTATACCTGCTTGAGGAAAAAAATCTCAACCCTTCAGTGCTGGTACAAAGCTCCTTGGCCCGAACAACCCAAATCCTCATTGATATTAGACCACAACAATAACCCATCATACAAACCAACAAGGAATGATAATTGTCTGAATGTACACAACCCAACAATGCTCGCCATATGGAGGGCTAGTGTTGACTGTCAGCCTGTCTGCTCCAAAAAAGTAGTTCTACAATATATCTCAAAGTACGCATCCAAAACTAAACAAAAATCAGAAAGTTATATTGATATCTTGAAACATATAGTTGAATCAATAGATTCAGATGATACAATACTCTTAGCATACCAAAGACTGCTCATGGGAATTGTTGCTGATAGGGACATTAGCGCACAAGAAACTTGTCACATGCTGCTTAAACTCCCATTGATATCTTGAACACGCCAATTTGTAACACTCAATGTTGGTAAAAGAATCTTTCAACACATAGCTAATTGTGATGAAGAATCTCAAACCTCAATATCTTACATCTCAAACTAAATGAAACGACCATCAAAATTAGCAAACCTGACTCTGCTTTGTTTAGCCCAGCTATATACATACTCTGAGCAACATAAATCATGTAAATGGATGAAAATAAAGCTACCCATAATTGTAAATTTCTACCCACAACACAAATCTTTAGCTTTAGAAGAGGACAACAGTTTTGAAAGTTTCTGTTGGAGTGAATTGCTTCTTTACAAACCATTTCGAATCATTCCTCTACATATAGGGAACTCAGTTGAAGAAATTATCATAAATTGGCAAGATCTTCAAAGTACAAAATACATCCGGTGGCATGTAAATGGTTTTGAAGAACACATTACCACAGAAAATGGTGAAGAGCTACAACCAGAAGATATTTGTCAATCAACTCATGAAGATCTGTACAAATGGGAGTTCTTGTCACAAATGGGAGCATCAAACAACTTTGACATTGTTGCTCTTCAAATGCTTGGCAAACGTGATTTTGATCTACAATTTGATTGGACTGCTTCTGTGCCTCATGAACCACTACATTCAAAAGAATCTCACTTTATTTTTACAGAGAAAAGCCAAGCACCCCACAATCTTGCCAACCCGCATTTAAATGCACCTACTAACTATGAGCTTGCACAAAACCAAATTATTGCACTTGATATTATTAAAACTCATGCTGAATAGAACCTACATTCTTCACCATTACGATTAATCATTCAAGGCACAACAAGCACAGGAAAATCATTTCTTATTGACTGCATACGCAGACAGTTAAATTCAAATTTAGAACATGCACAATACCCTTTGCTTGTACTAGCACCAACAGGTATCTCCACATATAATATCCAAGCAACCACAATCCATGTTGCCCTCTGTATACCCATTCAAGAATACAAACCCTTAACAGGCCATTCCCTATTAATGTTTCAAGAGTAATGCAAACACTTACATTACATTTTAATAGATGAAATGAGCTTTGTTGGCCCTCAATTACCCATTAAGATTGATAAAAGATTGTGAGAAGCTTTTCCCAACAAACAACATGAATCATTTGCAGGTATCTCAGTCATTTTGGTTGGTGATCTTGCACAGCTTCCCCCAGTTATGGATAGGCCATTATATACATCTCACTCAATGACACTGGCTCTATGGCACACATTCAATACTGTTTTGACCTTGGATATTCCATTTCGTCAACAAGGTACAAGTTCTTCACAGATAAGATTTCATGAAATATTGCTTAATATCCACAACTCAACACCATTGCAAACAGACTGGGAATCCCTGCAGTTGCGATCAACCCATGCTTTGACACTTGATGAGAATAATCACTTCAGCCAACAAAAGCATTTGTTTGCAACAAATGTAGCTTCAAGTGCACACAACATAAAAATGTTAACACAATTGCACTCACCCATTTCGCGTGCAACATCAATCATTGCGCATCAAAGAGATAAGCAGGCACACTAAGAAGAACAACTAGCATTTGAAATTCTTCTTTATATAGACCATGAAATTATGCTTATTGCAAATTTATGGATAGAAGTTGGCCTTGTAAATGGTGCTTTGGGTCAAATCAAACAAATTGTCTATGATACAGCTTCCAAACTACTTGATCTGCCAAAATATGTCATTGTTCTTTTCGAACATTATACTGGGCCTTCATGGGATCCACAAAATCCAACACATGTCCCAATTCCACCAATTACTAGAGGAAACCGCACACAAATTCCACTAGCAATGGCATGGGGCATTACTATTCACAAATCACAGGGCTGACACTAGACTTTGCCACAGTTGACATCGGCAAAACAGAGAAACAAGGCCTAACATTCACATCACTGTCAAGAGTAAAAGCAATTGAACACCTACATATACAACCAACCTTCACCTAACAAAGGTACTCTCGATTGAAAGATGCAACATCAATAGTACTATGAAAGGCAAAGGAAGCCAACTTGCTGCAGCTTTCGCACAACACAAAACAAACATACCTACAGAACAAACACAATCAGGTATGCAAATCACATCTTCATTATGTTTTCATGTATTGTATATCTTCTATTCAATGTATCTACACAAAACAATATTTCTACTTTTCAGGATCAACAACACAACTAATGTCTATGGAATTGAAGAGCCCTTTTACATGTCCCAACTCTGCAACAAAAAGGTACACACCTAACACCCACTTCCTATTCAACTTTTTTGTAGCTTTCAACAAATTTTTCCCCTCCTATTTGCTAAAAATTGTTTCTCATACATTCTTATTTATCACAGCTTCCAATACACATTCAGTCTGCAAGGCACCTATTCACTTTTACACATATAATGGTTTCTGATGCTATTTACTCACTGCATCACTCTTTACAATTGGTAAGTATTATACTATTTATCATTACCTACCTTTTCTCATTGGCATTCCTTTACACCTTCAAGTTCTTTTGATTGAGTAATTGATCTTTCAGTAAACAATAGAATGATATGAATATAACAATTACAAATTTTTGCCACTTGTTCAATGCATTTAATATTCACTAATGATGTACTAATACAAGATTCTTCCTTTGTTTATTTTCTTTAACTGCACCTCTTCCCTTTCACAGGTATTCTAGTTTGTGAAGATTAGCTTTCAAAAAGAACAACATCCAATACACAAAGCTCATTAATTTGAAGGCATGTAACACTCTTCATATTTTTTGTGCTCTACTTCCAGGTTTCTTGCTTTGTTTATGTTCTTTAACTATTTGTAGATTTCAGCACTTTCAGTCTGCAACACACCTGTTCACTTTTACACATTGATTTCTGATGATGTTTCCTCATTGTGCCTCTCTTTACAATTAGTAAGTATTATACTATTTATCGTTATCTACCTTCTCAAAATTAACAATACTTTACACCTTCAAGTTCTTTTGATTGAATAATTGAAATTTCAGTAAAAAATAACATCATATGAATATAACAATTACAAATTTTAGTCACTTGTTCAATGCATTTAATTTTAAATAATGATGTACTAATACAAGGTTCTTACTTTATTTATGTTCTTTAACTGTTTGTGGACTTGACCACTTTCACTCTACAAGCTCGAGAATTTCAAGGTATGTAACAGTCTTCATATTTTCTGTACTGTACTTCCAGGTTCCTTGCTTTGTTTATGTTCTTTAACTATTTGTACACTTGACCAATTTCAGTCTGCAAGGTACCTGTTCACTTTTACGAATATAATGATTTCTGATGGTATTTGTTCACTGTGTCTCTCTTTATAATTAATAAGTATTATACTATTTATCATTACCTACCTTTTCCCATTGACATTCCTTTACACCTTCAAGTTATATTGATTCAATAATTGCAATTTCAGTAAAGAATAGCATCAAATGCAACAAGGTCATTACTTTAACGGTATGTAAACTGTACTCACTTGTTCAATATATTATGCTTTCTCAAGGTTTTGAATTTGTACCTATTATTCAATTCAACATTAACTGACTTCTCTCTTTAACATCCCTTCATTCTTTCAGGTTCTCTTCACTGAATAATCCATCTTTCCATAAAGAACAACAGGTAAAACTTTTTTGATTACAAAATACTCTTAGGTAGATATCTATATCATTACCACTTGGAAAGATTAACTTTCTTTCACTTATTAAACCAAATTTAATTATTATTTTCATAAAGTTATCTGCAGAAAAGATCTCTCACAACAAACAAATACTGACATCAATCATACAGGAGATTCCAATTCTGCAATTACACATCCATGAGGTATTATATTACTAAAAAGTACTAACTTTCAATTTTTCAATCTTTTCAAAGTATTTAACTTCACCAAACTTACATGTTGGCCAAATATAACTTATATAAATGAAACAATGTTGTAGGTCTTTCATCATATACATCACATGGAATTCAACAAAAGGCTATATAACATGCTGCTCTTACCAGCATGGGGGATGGAGGGTGGATAACAACAATACTCTGGGTCCAACAAACAAAATTGGTTGGGAACAATATAGCCTACAAAAAAAAATGTAAAACAATATTCATGACATTTTCTTCAAGTACATCATGCTGCATACAACAGCATGGGGGATGGTGGGTGGAAAATTTTCAAGTTTGGGAACAACCATTGGTTGGGTTATGTACACGAAAATTGTCTTATTGTACAATTAACTTTTTGACTTTAATAAAAATTTGTTATTCAGTTATAAAATACAAAATACTTCTCAATATCACAATTGTAACACATGTACTAACATATTGCCTTAACAATCAGACCTATTGGCCTCCTGTTGCAGGCACTTCCCCTGCAACTGCTAGTTTATTTAGGGGTTGGGTAGTTTTCACATTAATAAGATAATAAATTGTTGTGATGCCCGACTCATGGCCTAGAGTGCTATTACATGCTTAGGATAAGATTGAGAAGGCCTTGATGGCAAGACTATACTCCCTTATCTTCACAAGAGGTTGAGTTGGTTCCGCATGGGTGTCACTGGGTGCTAGGATCCAAAGAGATTGCTAGGGAAACCTTTATGAGGACATGCAATGACACTTTCCCTACATGTGTGTCCTTAGTCTTAGCCTTGTTTCATGGAAGTCTCTGGCATTAGTCTTTGTTTAATTTGAGCCTATGTTATTGGGTTTGCAAGATATTTGTTACATTTCCTGGTTGTGTCCTTTGGGAGTAAGGTGTCAGTCTAACCTTAGTGTATGTGGGGCCTTATATCATTAACCAGGCACGGGGGATGGTTCCTTTTTGGTTCCACATGGTTAGGTGGTTGATTCCTTTTATTTCATATGGATATTTTCGTTGCGTTGGATGTTCATGAGTGTGATTGATATTTTTATTTCATCAGATCTTGTTCTATAGAGAAGTTGTACCTTATGATTATTCATTTGCAGTAGATGATGTATATTTATGATAGAATACTTGTAAATGATGTAATATGTAATTTTTGGCATTTTCAGGTTGATCTTCCCAAAATTTTCATCATATATTTTCTTAAAAATCTCAATAGCCTGCCCATTTTTCTTAAGGCACTCCAACATCATTCTTTTTTCATCTTATTTCCATAGGGCACCCTCATTGTTCTCAGAAGTGCATCCCTTCCCCTTATCCTTAAATTTTACCTGATCCTCTTTCTCCACAACCCTTTCAACCCCTTCCAACTTAGCTAAGGTAGTTCTCTTCTTAAGATCCAGAGTCTTAATTTTATAGAAAACCTAGCATTGGAAGTGACACAGATCAAATGAGGTGCTTCTAGAAGTGCCCAAAATATTAAACATCGGTTCAGGCTTGTCTTGTAAATCCTGGGAGTCCAAGTCGATCAGTTTCGAGTATTGATTATTAGAGTTTTGATGAGGCATCTCACCCCCCACATCAAAATCAGATAAAATCATCTTCTTACCCTTCCCCTTGGGCTTCAACTTGTAACTAGAAGTATCCTCCCCCAACAAAATATCATTGTTCTTCTTGAGGATTCTAACCCTCTTCTTAGGGGGTGTAGAAGCAAAAACCTTAAACTCAGACTTATAGTCATTGGATCCATTAGTAGGGGTGTAATCCTCCTCTTTATCTTCCACACTGGCCTTCACCCTATTAACCCTAGCTTCAAAATTCTCATAAATTAAAAGGATTAATCCCTAATGAGCCAAAGGGCTTGACTTAGGGTTCTTAATGTGGTGAACCAGACAATCTTAGGGAAGAAACTAGAAAATAAGGAAAGGAAACCTTATTCCCATATTTAAAATGATTGAGAAACACAAAATGGTAGCTATAGACTTTAGTAAACCTCCCATCAACTGTAACAAATTCCATTATCACTTTCAGCATTTTATGCCAGAAACTTTTTACCTAGTTGGGAATGAAGTTTTTTCCTTCTTGACAAGCCTCTCCTTTTCATCATCATCCTTAGGAAACATTTTCACCGCATTGTCAGAATTTTTTTTGTCCTTGAAGAACTTGGCCCACTCCATCGGCATCCCTGTGACCTTCGCAACCAAATTCTCATCCAACTTCACCGTCTGTCCAAACAGAGTGACTTTCTTTTTGTTCCATTACTTAACAAAGAGTTTGGAATACAGTCCTTTTTACCATGTAATTTATCCATATACCTTGTAAGCCCTCCCTTCTGCAATCTCCTCCACACTTTTTGTTCCTTCTTCCAGCCTTCACAGCTCATCAACTCATTCCTATTAATATTGCCCCCCATTGTTTTTGTAGTCCAATCAACCCCTCCTTCACCTGAGAAAAAAGAAGCTCTGCAATACCAATAGAGAAACAAAAAGCTAAGGCACAAAATGCAAATAATCACCCACAAAGCGTGCGGGGTGGTTCTCCTCATATAATCTAGAAACTTCCCGCTAGCTTGACAATCATTTATGCTTATGTGATGTTGATAGAGAGACATAGTTATATTTTGTATATGAACATTGATTATAATGGATGTTGTATATTATCTTATTTGATGTTGTAATTCAGTAATGATGCTATGACACCCTAGGGAATATTTTTATTTGATTATTAGTTGATATGATTATTTCGCTTGTGTACTTTAGTTACTTGTTCATGTTAAAATTGTATCATTAACTTGTATTGAGTAATGTAATAATGTAGTTAAATGAGTAGTTGTTACTTTAAAAAAAATTATTTCCATCTTTTCTAGTTTATGTGTTAGTTTCTCTAGGGTTTCGTGGTGGGCATTACAGAATGCGGTTGTCAATCTGTAGGGTCCCATTTTAATGCATTTCCTTAGGTTGTAGTCCCAGAACCTGATATTACGAATTTTCCATGGAATGTACCTTGCCAAGAGGGCAGAGTTCATCCAAATGTAAGATATGATCCTTTCGTTAGACCCCCACTCCATATGGATAGATATAGGCAGCTTGATTTTACTAGTATCCTTGGGTACCCAAATCCTATAGATAATGATATAAGATTGGAATTGCCAAAATTTTCAAGGAGTAGTGGGTTGTTAGGTGATGATCATATTAAAGCATTCATGAATGTCATGGACAACTTTGAAGTTGAACATGAAGATGTCCTGATGAAATTCTTTACATAGTAATTATTAGATGATGCAAGAGACTGGTATAAGGGTCTTCTGAATGCATACATTAGTAGTTGGCTAGAGTTTTAGAGAGTATTTAGAGAGCAGTATGGAGACCATACTGATGTAAGATTCAAATTGGGAGAAATGACTACCATACAAAAGAATTACAATGAGATGGTTGTAGAGTTTAACATAAGATTTGTGAAAATCTTGAACAAGATACTGTATCATTTGAGACCAAATGATCAGATGTTCTTAATATTTTATATGAAGGCATTTGATCCTAAATTTGGATATGAATTGAGGTCAAGGGAACCTCCAACTCTCAAAGATTCTTTTAAAGAAACAATTAGCATTGAGAACAACAGAAAGGTTGCTGGAAAGGTCGAGAAAAGAGATGAAGTAAATATCCTTTAGAATCCTAAAGGCCATCACGGTAAACAGCTGAAGGAAGAGGATAAGTTTGATAAGGTTATGAGTACATTACAGGATCTAAGATAGAAGGTTGCAACAAATAAAAAGTGGTTACCTAATGATAAGCCATGTTTCCAATGAGGTGATAGACCAAGACTTAATGACATGCCCTATAATACTAATTGGCGTGATGGCAAACTTGTTAATAATTTCAATAATCAGAAAGGGGTTTCTAGTAAAGATACTCCCGACCCTTTAAAAAGACCAAATGCAAACATGGTACATGAAAATCCCTAGTTTTATGCATGTGACCTTCCTGATTATCCTGCTCAGTGTAGTGTTACTTTAGGAATGCAAGATCCTGATGAAACCTGCGACAAATAATGTGATGATCACCATACTGTAAATATGGTCTCTTAGGGTCCAGATGTTGTCTTACATGAGTATGATTCATCAAATGATGAGGTACATGATAATGATATAGATGATACGAGACAACACTCGGCTGTCATAGATCAACAAGCATTTTCTGACATAGAAGATAATCTGGTGGGAGAAGTTACAACAATAATTTATAACGATGTTAATAAAAGGATCAATTTGAGGAGGCCTTCTGAAGAAGAAATAAAAGAACTTACGGTTGTAGCAGTGACACAAGCCAAAAGTAACTATCGTTTAAGAAATAGGACTATTAATGCCAATCGGGGTCAACAAGGGAGTCTATTTGTGAAGGAACCTCAGACTAAAGCAAAGGTGATAAGTCAAAAGACAGAAGAGAAGCATACAATTCCTATGAATTCAAAAAACCATCATTCAAATTTAAAAGGAATCAGTAATAGAGATCCAGAAAAGGGCAAGGTCTAGTAAACAAGCACCTTGAAGTCCAACACTTCTACTGAAATGAAGAAAAATGTTTTGAATGATGTAAGTTAGAATGATCTTCAGCCTATGCATAGTCTTCCTATGTTTGATATTGCACAAATTCTGTCCTATATAAAAGTGTCAATACCTTTGATGGAAATGATGAAATTTTAAGTGTAGAAATAATGTTGGGTCTTTAATTTCAAGTTTTTTTGACCATTCTATTGAGTCAACCGCATTTGTTCTTACACAAGGAAAGGTGAATAAGAAGATAAATGCCATTCAGGTTGAGAGAATGAAAACACCTGAATTCTATTTAGGGTCAACTATTACTCAATGTCCATCCCAAATTGATCCTTTTTATTTGAATCTACTGATTAATAATAAGCTTGTGAGAAATAACATGATAGACTTAGGGGAAATAATTTATGTAATGCCAACAAAAGTCACGAAGGAGCTAAGAATAAAAGTAGAAATATCGTACAGGAAATATTATGGAATGGAAAATACGTCAATCCTAGTTATAGGTGTTATAAAAGGGCTAGAGTTAAAATTAGCATAATGCCCTGAAGCTGCATATAGAATGGATGTGGTTGTAGTAGATATTGCCCCGTGTTATGGTATGTTGTTGTCAATATAGTGGACTACAACAATAGGTAGGAATGTGCAACTAGATTTGTCCTATGCTACTATTCCAGTAGGAGGGTAATTGATTAGGATTGATAGGGAAAGATGATCCAAACAAGTTATAGATGAAGTAGATCCTGATCAGCTATTGTGTTTCTATAATATTGATATAGATAATTTCAGGGTAGAGCAAGTGGAGCCACTATTTCAAAACACTAACCTTATGATCGATGAAGTGACTGCTAATCATGATGGATTGTGGAAAATATTCTTTGATGGTGCCTGCAGCCAAGAAGGATCAGGAGATGGTGTATTATTCAATGCACCTAATGGAAATTTTTTCAAGTATTCTTTCTTATTGTCATTTGAATGCACAAATAACACTGGAAAGTACAAAGCATTATAGCTCGATCTTAGTATAGCTGTGAAACATGGTGTAAAGATGTTGTATGTTTTTAGAGATTGAAAGTTGGTTATCTCCCAGGTCAGATCTAGATATTCCTCTAAGAATAAGAGGATGAAACAGTACAAGTTTGCAGTGTGGGATACCATTGAGCTCTTTGATACATTTTCCATAGGATGGGTGGAGAGATCGAAGAATATCATGGTAGGTTTTCTAGCTAATATTTCTTTGAAAAGAAATTGATGCACTGAAAAAAGAAATGTTAGGAACACAAGATTCAAATGTTAATGTTGTTAGTATCAATAAAAAATGAAATAGAAATGAAACTACAATCCTAAGCATGCATATCAAGAGAGATATTAAATAGATTATAGAAAGCACACAAAAACGGAGGAAAGACACTAAACTCTCCCAAATGCTCTCCAAAATGCTCATAGTTTCTCCTCCCTTGTTCCTCTCCTCTCCAAGTTCCACATGAGTGTAGCTCTCATCTTTTTGCACTACTATGGATGTCTTATGGAGATTCAAGATTATGAAAAATGACTAATTATGCAAATGCAAGATAAATATGAGAAAGTATCTAATTAATCTATGTTAATTTTATCCAAAATAAAAAAGAAAAGTGCTCCTAGATGCTCTCTCAAATTTGGTATAAGTTTGATGCATACAAGATTTTTGGATCTAGATGAAGAAGGAATGGGCTCTATTTATAGGAAAAACAAGGCAATGGATGATTGAGATTGAGTAATCTCAACAAGGGTTAGGATTGATGGATTTATGATCCATGTGAGGGCTTTCAATGCAATCCTAGGATGACAAATGTCAACATGAGATGGCTTGAGAGGAGAGGGAAGAAGCATTAAATGCTTGAAATGACTTGAAGGTTACCTTAGGAGGTAAGGTTAGGATTGAGTTGAATGAATAAAGATTTTATTAAATGAATAATGCCTTTATCCAATAGATAAACTCTTGTGCAAGAGTTAGTGGGGATAACCATGGTCAAAGCAATGAATGCTTGAAGAGACCCATGAGTTAAATGAGGGTTGAGTTGGAGGGGAAGTCTCTAACCATGTGGGCAAGTTGAGTTAACCATTAATGGTTATGTAAGATCCATAAATGGTTATGTAAGAACCATTAATGGTTTGGAAGACTTTATGGGTTAACTCGTTGCAGACAAAGCATTTAATGCTTTTCAAAGACTTTAGAGGCTTGGAGAAGTGACTCCAAGTTGCTTAGGAATGTGGCAATAATTAGGGAGGGTGATTAGGATAATTTAGAATGGATTAGAAAAATCTAGAATGGGTTAGAAGAGTCTAGAATGGGTTAGAAGAGTCTAGTGGGTTTGGTGGGTGAGAGAAAATAGGATTTTAATTAAAATAAAATTCATTGATTTCAACTAAATAGACGCAACTTGCATTTGTAGGAGAATGCAAGTGGGGGGGTAGTTTAGGGATTTAAATAAATAATTTATTTTTTATTTAAATGAGGAAAGGGGTTAAATTAAATAAATGTGCTTTATTCATTTAATTGATTTAGAGTGTGGCTTAATGAATTAATTTAAATAAATTGAATAATTTATTTAATTAATAGGAGAAGAGATTGAGGATGAAATTAATTTAATTAACTGATTATTGATTGTTAAATAATCAAATAAATAGTAAATATTCATTTGATTAAGTGGACAGATTTATGTGACTACATAAAAGACCTTACTTTGGGAGGGATATCAAAGGTGGAGGTAAAAGTTAGACCATCTATTACTGATAACATTTGTAATTGGCAAGTATTTGAAGATGATGATGAGATTCTTAAGTTCTTACAGTGCATTGATTAGTATGAAACATAAGAGATTGATTTCAATGTATTTTTTGAGATTGAAGATGGTTAGTTGCTTTAGAGCGGGTGTTTGATGGTAATGATAGTTATGCAATGGATCTTGCATTTATGAATAAAGATGAATTGGAGGAGATAAATTTGGGAAAAGAGGCATCTCCAAAGAAGGTATACATTGAGAAAATGATTATTCCTAAGATTAGGGAGATGTTGATTGCTTTGTTGAGAAATATAAACTTTGTTTTTATTGGTCTTATGATGACGTCAAAGCATACAGGGAGGGCTTGTTTCAGCATGATATTCCTCTGAAACTGGATGCATATCCTTTTAGATAGAAATAGAGACCGATAAATCCTAGGTTAGCCCCTAAGATGCAAGAGGAATTGATGAAACTTATCTAGATGGAGGTATAATCAAACCAATTAGACACTCTTCTTGGGTATCAAATTTAGTTCGAGTAAGGAAAAAAAATGGGGATATAAGATTGTGTGTGGACTTTAGAAACTTGAATGTATCCTTGTTAACATATAATTACCCTTTACCTAATATGGAGGCGATTCTCTAGAGAGAGACTGGTTGTGACTTGCTAAGCATTATGGATGGTTTCTCTAGGTATAACTAGGTAATAGTCGAGTCAAAACAATATGAAACTGCTTTAATGACTCCCTAGGGTACACATGTATATATTAGAATGCCATTTCGTTTGACAAATGTTGGTGCTACCTTTCAAAGACCTATGGATGTAGCATTTGAAGATCTAATTAATATTATCTTGGTTATTTATCAGGATGAAATTACATCTTATTCCAAAAGAGCCGAGGATCATTGTGAGCATCTCAAGAGGATATTTGTGAAAGCTTTGGAATACAGAATCTCATTAAACCCAAAGAAATGCAGTTTTGTTGTGACAAAAGGCAAGTTGCTTGGTCACATTGTTTCTAGAGATGTGTTAAAGATAGATCCAGAAAGGGTTGCAACCATAGATAAAATCCTGATCCCAAAAGTTGTGAAGGCAATTTAGTCCTTCTTTGGTCAAATCAACTTTGTGAGAAGGTTTGTTTCCAATTTTGTAGAAATTCTCAAACCCATTTCTAGGATGCTAAAAAAGGGTGCGAGGATGGACTAGATGAGAGAAACTGGAGGATTTTATAGACATAAAGATAGCTATTAGAAGATCCAGTCCTAAAATCACCTGATTTTGACAAGCTATTCTAGATATTTTTATTTGCCTCATTTCATACTATTGTTGCAGTTATGATACAAAAGAATAATGAAGGTTTTGAGCAACCTATATCCTTTTTCAGTAAATCTCTTCAAGCAGTAGAATTGAATTATGATATTTATGAAAAAATAGCTTATGCCCTATTCAAAACAATAATTTATTTTAGATCATACTTGGTTGGGGCTAGGATTATTGCATGTCCCTAATTTAGCATTGAAGGACATTTTTTTCTTAGTTTGAGGTAACTGGGAATGGGTGTAGATAAATCAATAAAATCTAGGAATTTAATATTGAAATCCAAATCACCAAGTTGGTTAAAAGGAATGGGTCTTGCAACATTAATGGCAAAAACAAATTTGGAGGTGGCCCAAGTAAACAATGTGGTAGCAAAATATTATACATTAACAAGTATTGAAAGGAAGCCTTGGTATTCAAGTATTGTATTTTTTTGAAAACTATGAGATGCCCTGAAGAAATGAATGACAATCAAAACAAGACATTGAAATTCCAAGATCAAAAATATGTGTTGAAGGATGGTGATCTTTTTTGGAAAAACAAGGATGGTATCTTATTGTTCTGCTTAGACAAGGGACAAGCCCAATAGATCTTAAGAGAAATGCATAAATGGGTCTGTGGTGGACATTTTGCAGCGAAGACTACTGCTCAAAAAATACTCAGAGAAGGATATTATTGGCCTACTTTATTTACAGACGCTCATAGTTATGTAAGGAAGTGTGAACCATGCTAGAGATTTTTTGGAAAACTCAAATATGTTGGAGCACTACCCCTTAAACCCTAACAAATAGAAGCTCCATTTAACCAATGGGGAATCGAATTCATAGGGGAGATTAATGAAAAGTCTAGTGATGGCCACAGATGGATATTGGTGGCAATTGATTATTTCACTAAATGGATTGAAGCTATACTTACCAAACAAGAAACTAGTAAAGTGGTGATCAACTTCTTGCTAGATAATATACTCACAAGGTTTGGTATGCTAGAAAATATTATTATGGATATTGTTATGTGCTTTAGATCAGAAGAATTCAGGGATTTTTGTGACTCCTATGGAATTACAATGTCATATTCATCCCCATATCATCCTAAGGGAAATGGCCAAGCCGAGTCGAGTAATAAAAGTCTTTTGAATATCATAAAAAGTTTATTGGAAAAGAACAAAAGAGCCTAGGATTCCAAGATAAAACTTGCACTATGGGCTAATAGAATGACTATAACTATAAAAAGGGCCACAGGAAGATCCCCTCTTGAACTGGTTTATGGGTACAAGTTCATCCATGAGGAAGATGATAATGTTATGGAACCAATGGAAGAAAGGAACATACAGTTGGTTGAATTGGATGATATGAGAAATGAAGCTTGAAAGAGGAGTGCTAAGTTGCAACAACAGACTAAGTATTTGTTTGACAAAAGGACCTCACAAAGGAATTTCTAGGAAGGAGACTTGGTTATGACGTGGAATGCCAAAAACCAGGAGAAAGGAAAACATGGTAAATTCAAAGCTATTTGGCTGGGTACATTTGAAATAATTGGTAAACATGGAGAGTATTCTTATTTTCTCCAAAATGCTGAAGGTGAAGCTATGGAATTGCCAATGCATGGACAATTCCTTAAGCATTTCTTTGCTTAAACTTCCTTTTCCATGCATAGTAGTTTTAGGATGTACAATTTATACATATTCCTTTAGATTGGGGTTTTGATTTGATTGGTCTAGCTCCTAGAGTCTGGCTTCTCGTCTTAAGTGCACTAGTTAAGCATCCCCAACAGGAGCTGCTACTACTAGGACTATTGAAGTTTTTCTCTTTCCTCAGGTTGTCTTATCCTTGAAAGGCCTGGTTATGATGCATTTTAAAAGTGTTATTTGACTAAGATTGATATGCATAGAGATGACCCTTTGTTATATTATGCCTTTGACCTGTGCAACCGATTGTCTCCTCTTTAGTGATTTATTTAATGGCTTTATTTTCATATCGCAATCGACCCCATGTTAAGCCTTAAGTTGTTTTGCTGGTGGATTGCATCTTCATTATGGGTTGGTTTTATTTTCTTTTACATACACCGCGATGCCTCCCCCGTCCCTTTATATAATTAGAATTTTGCACATGACATATGGACCTCTTTATGAGTTTGTCTCGCTAACCTGCATTGTGTCTAAGTACAATCTATGTTGCGTTGAAGTTTCCAAGGTTGTTACTAAGGTTATAGAGGCATACAGTATTGCACCCCGCAATCCCACATTGTTAATAATAATCTTTAGTGTTATCACGTGGGTGTGCGGAGAACGTGAGGGTAGTTTAAAGGACCTTGTATTCCCGTAAAGTTTTTACACATGATTGGCTATGTGCTACAGGTCTGCGGAGTTGATATCCATGGTGGAAGTCAGGAGTTATTTTAACCATTGGATCTGATGAAGTGGCACGTATCTACAGTTGGGTTTCAAAATTATAAATGACTATTTGTTGCTTACTTGGAGTTGTTTTCTATTAATGCCAAAGAGACAGGATTCTGGTTTGAATTGTAATATAATAAATGCTGATTTCGAAGTGATGTTTTACATTTTATGTTCAGGAATTTCAGAAGAGGAAAGCTTAGAGTGACAGCAAAATTTTGTGATTGCACGACACCAGAGGACACAAAATTCTATTTTCCCTTTTCTTCCATTTCATTGACATAGGAGAGTTGGATTTGCACAATTAAAGACCATGGTTGTGTAGTTGCTGGATAAAAGTTTAAAAGATAAAACACTAGGGTGCTTCTAGTTTGCAAATGCCTAAAAAGGGGAATCCTCTGTAGGTAAGAAAAAATAAGAGGTTAATTCAATAGGAACATGAGCAATCAAAAGGTGTTGGAGTTGAGAATATATCCCAAGTTGAATTGACAAAGTCTAAGACCTCTAGAAAAAGAAAAGTAGAGGCAGAAGAAACATCAACACCTAAGGAGAGAAAACCTAGGGCCCCTAGAAAAAGTAAAGAAGTGCAATCTATTGAAAAGGACCAGGTTGTAGAAGTTTTAAACAAAGAGCATGAAGTCCTTGTTGAAAGGATGGAAGAACATTCTCAGAGGCTTGAGGTAAATGAGGAGGCACCAAAAGATTCTGCTAGAACAAGAGGAACATTATGTCAAGATCTTTTGGACATGCTCCCAACATCTACTATGAATAATTGGGACAATGATGATTTATTGGACATATGTGTACAATGTGGAGACACATACATTCCAAAAAGGGGTTGGAAGTTGTTTCATAATTTTACAGAAATAGGGATGAGACTATTCCTAAGTGCATTCCATGGTCTTTGAACATGGGTAGGCTCATCATTCTTGATGTGTTTATTGAGGTGGACCTTAATAGATATTTGTCAACTAGATACGATCCAACTTCAAGAACAATAAGAGATGCAGACGGCCATATCTTGGTGGATATATGTGAGTTGGAAATCATAAACTATTTTGGTTTAACTGGGCCAAGCCATGTTAGAATTGATCAAAAGGCTTGAGGCAAATTATAAAAAGAAATAAAAAACAGACAAAGAAGGGGAGCTACCTCTTTTTAGGCCAAAGGATTAGCAGTTTAATACTCTCCCTATACCACCATTTGAGAAGGAGCCCTTTTCTGTTAATGGATTTGAGTAGTACTTTATCAAGACTTATTATACTCTATGTCAAATATTGGGTTTGGATGTTGAAGACAAAATCCCAGCGTGGATAATGCTGATGGCAATAAGGATTCAACATAAGATATTAATAAGGATAATTAATTTTCTTCATATATTTCCAAACAAATCCATAAGGGATTGTTGAAGGTTATGGAGAATGCTAGGGAAATCATTTTTAAGTATTCTTCTCTACTATGTCATCTTATCTTGTTTCAGCATAAATATGAATGGGGTGGAGACCTTTAGTTGAGATTATATGATAACCAAGGTATCCCTTTCCTAGTTCGAAGATGGTGTTACATCTAGGATAGAAAATCAAATCTGGGAGATTATGTCACCTTTCATCAACACTTTGTAATTAGGATCATACATTGAATGGGATATGAAATTGACAGGATACCATTAAAAGTTATGGATTTCTTGGGACCAAAAGACAGAAGAATGGATGATGCTGGTGGGTTCAACTTTGGTGATTAGTTTTTGTTTATCAATTACACCCTTATTAGAGTATATGGTTGCCCACAACTACCGCATCAGTTGCCAATTTATGTTTGCCCTAGATTAGCTTTTCTTGAATTTAAGTGGCAGCTTATTTGGATGGAAAAAATGCATATGTTTGATCAAAGGAAGTGATATTTTCTTCCATGATTAACCAGGTTTGGTGACTTTTCTGTTGGTGAGAAATTTTTAGATAAGCTACAAAATTACATTATTGTCAGGTATGATTTGAGATTTGAGATTCAAAGGGATCATGATTTTGAAGGCTTCATGAACTGGTTAAAAAATAAGAACCCGAATAATAGTAATTTTGTACATGATATTGATTATAATGAGGATGTAATAAAAACTGTGTTGATACTGTTGTTGTGGTTTAGAGAAAGAAGAAGTGGTCTGTCTTGGTTAATATTTCAAATGAAATGAGAAAGTGGTACCCCAACTTTCTTGGATTTTATAGTAATAAAAATAAGAAGATAAGAAGAATACAAACTATGTTGGAAAATATCTAGCTGATATATGAAGAAAAATATGAGTTGAATGAGCATGGGAAATGACATGATATTCAGGTTCCCCTCCAGTCTTTCAATGAGGTAACCCAATAAACTTTAATTGAAGAATTAGTAGAGCATTCACCCTCTAAGATGCAAATAGGGGTTGAAGAAATGGATCCACCATTCAAATGGAAGGATGCTGAAAATATTTCATCGCTTGACAATTAATGATGACAGATCACATGTGTAGAGCTTTTCATAAAAAAGAGCGAAGGCGAGTTTCCAGATTGTTCCTATGGCTTTGCTTGTTTAGCATTGACTTGAAGTCTGGTTTTGGTGTTAGCTGAAAAAATCACAGAAATAGTACCATAATGGGCGGAGACAAAAAGAGAATGGATCCGTCCTCATGTGATCTTTGGGAGAAGAATGAGGAGGCCTAGAGGGAAATTGTGGATGGGGGTATGGAGCCCTATGTTCAAAAACTTCATGGATAGGACCATCAGCTCATAGACTCATTTGTGGCTAATTGGGATAATGGGGTGTTGTGTGTGTATGGGGCAGAGTTCAGAATCGATAAATCATTCATTGCCGAGATTACTGGGATCAATATGGAGTGCAAAAAATTCTTCAAGGAAAGGAAGAATTTGGAAGAAGCCCTCTATTTTTATGATAAATAGAGTGAAAGGAGAAGGGTTAAGAAGAACCAAGATGGCGGCTACAACCGGTTGGACCTTCAGAGTTTCTAGGAAGACATGGCCGAATTGATCACGAGGTACATTACCCTCGATGGGTGATTTGCTAGTATTTTTTGTTACCATTTTACTATTCCAAACCATTTTAGAAATGATAAGAGAATTTCTATTCCGTTTTACTTGTTATCTTCTTTGGAGGATAACCCTAAGTCTTTAGCCAGCTAGGAGGTGCATCATGTGTCAGATACAGAGTTTGATGATGCAAAGGGTGGGAAAGCTATGGATTGGAATGATGTCTAGTTTTCGAATGATTATGAATATAAACCCTTAGAGGATGAGGGTCCCCTAAAAAAGACCACCCCTGGTACTAGTAGCGGCATAAAAAACCCTCCTAGATGGGTTGCTAAGAAGAAAATGCCTGTTTCACAGACCCACATTGTGTGACCACAAAATATAAAAAAATAGAAGACTAGTAATAAGGCGGTGATTCTTGACAAGGAGGATAATGAAATAAAGCTCAGCATCCCTCTCAATATGGACCCCAACGAGAACAAAGATGATGTAAAGAATGTTGATATGATTTTTGGGAAATCACTGATGTATTAGGAAAAGTGTTTCTGATGGTTCTTTGGGGAAATCAATATTCTAAAATAGGAGATTAAAGACCTCATTACCACCTTCACTGAGATTCCTACTCCAGATAAGATCGAGGAACTCACGAAGATCTCCTAGCAAATTTTGAAAGACAACAAGATTATGAAGAGTGAGCATGAGGCAAAAAATGACAGGCTGGAGAAAGGGACTCAAAAACTGAAGAGAAAACTAAAAGGTTTAGTGGAGGTCAGTAAGGAAGCCATGCACACTAGCATTGAGGGTCTTAAGAGAGTCAATGAGGAAATTGTCTTGTAGAAGGAGTAGATGGACAGAGTAGAAACATCCCAAGATACCAACTTGACTAGGATGAACTAGGAGGTGCAGGCATCCATGGGACTGTGTACCAGGACCAACAGCAAACATCAGGTGATTGATAGCTCAAGGTTTATTATGGAGGAACTCCAATATAATAATGATAAAGTTATCTAGAAAAATGCTGAGTTTATGAGAGTTGTTTCATAGTTTTTTACTGTTGCGTCCCATTTTTGGTTTGTCTTTTGTGGTTTTCGGTTCTGGGGTGTTTCTCAGTTTCTCTAGCTGGTTAGTGGTTCGTTAGACTCTGCTTTTTGTGATTTATTTTTTGTTGGATTTGGGTTTTGGGTCCCTATTAAACTCGTTTATCTTAATCAAAAACATGGTTCAATAACTTATCACACGAGCCTTTGATGAGAATCATCCCAGACCTATGTTTTACAATGACAACAAATATTAAGAATACCACCATATTATAGGTCATGACACTAAAAAGTGTAATATGAAATTAAAGAATTACATCCAAGACCTTATTGATAGAGGAGAGGTTGAAGTTAAAAAGGCCAAATAAAATACATCCAATGGAAATCTTAATATTTATAAGGATCCATTCCCTAAGCATGATAAATAAAAAGACTCATCATCTCATTCTATACCCTATGATTACACCAACACTATATCATATTTTGACTCCTTGGTTGGTATAATAGAGGTAATTGATAATCACGTTAACACCATCACCATTAAGGGAGCCGATAATCCTACCACACCCCAAAGAGGGATAGTTTTTATCCAAGTAGCATCTTCCCCTTCCGTTGATTGCAATGTAACTAGTTGTAGAGGAAGGGTGTACTATCCAAGGGGCTCCTCCTCCTCCCCCTTCTTCCTCCATTACTCTATCCATATTTTGTAATAGCATCCTTGATCACCTTGGCTAAAATCTTGTACACATTTCCATCCTCGAGTTTCTTAAGACATCACCCATTCATTAGGAAATCCTTGAAAAAGCCTTACTTGAGTCACATGTTCCTGATAATATCAATTCCTCATAATTTAAAGCTTTGATAGGAAACCTTTCTGCTTGACATCACCTCATATTCACTTCCAAAGATGTCCCATCCAATGAACCCCCCTTGAGGACCTTCTCCCTGTCAAGGTCCATTTAAAAAATAAATTGAATGAACCCTAGTGCCAGAAAATTAATCTTAAGCACCATCCCAACATGGGTATAAGACACCCACCATTTGATTTCCTCCATAGTATGCTAGATTCCTATGAATTTTATGATAATCATCTGTTTCTTTATTCTTTCAATCTTCAAGTCCAAAAAGTGATCTAGTATGGTCATATTCACAACTTCCTCGGAGACTGATATGTTCATGTTTCCTACCACAATCCTTGTGACCCTACTTCTTCTGTCCTCCATGGCCATCTCCATCTCTTGACCAAAAACAAGACTCCCCAACTTCTGTGCACAATCTTCAATAATGGGATTCACTTATATGCTTTTTTCAACTTGCAATTTGCACCCTTCTGCTCCTTTACTCAACACCATTCAAAGCCAATGCATTTGTGTTTCTTAATTATTTAAAATAAATGTTCATTCCTTAATAGTTTTTGTAAACACACTCAAGACATTATAGTTAACCCTTTTCATGTCATTATAATTATGCCTCTTGATGCTTATTTACCAATTATTTGATTATTTAATTAAATTTTATTTAAATCAAAGATACATTTAATTTAATGACATATTATTTTATACACATATACTCATACATTCTATATAAATATTATTAATATTGAGAGGTATTCTATAATGACAACAAATTGTGAAATGTAATGGCATGAACATGTTAAGAGCTCTTATCTTTTATCTAAAATTTGATAGCCACTTACATATTGATATGGTAATATTTAATAACAAGCATAATATTTCTAAAATAAATGACACATAATTTATGTCTCATTGTATGTAGTAAATAAAATAGTTCCAAAGTAAAATAAATAACTTTTATGTAAATAAAATGCTTCAAATTGGCATGTCTAGACAGTTATTGAATAGATGTTTTTATGTAAATAAAATAACTTCAAATTGATATCTTAACAATTATTAGATAGATGTATATAAGATAGCTAAATGAGTTTCAAATTACAAAAATAATACTTTTATTTATATGCAAAGTTAGCCCATAAATAATTAATAAACATAACTTCAACATCAATAATAACTCTAGTACTATTTTAAACAAGTAGGTAATTTTTGTCTTTCTATCAAATTGTATAAATTTTTTGCAGTTTTATGAATCCCCATTGCATATTGTGGTTGAGATTTTTGAAGTAGAATACATTTTAGGCCAAACAATAAATTATGCCACTAAAGATTATGATTTATTCTCTAGTAAATCTTGGGATGGGAGTCAATGATTTTTTTAGTGGTTAATATTCACCAATTGGCTATTTTTTGAAATCTAACTAACAGGTCAAGTTTTAGGGTGACCTAAATCGCCATATTTTTATAAAATTTTATTTTAGTCATAATAAAATCACTAGATAATTTATTTTGTTATTTTTTTAAACTCAATATATTTGCCACAATAGTTGATACATGATTAGGTCAAATTCGCCAAAATTTTATTTAATTTATTGTAGAAATATAAATTAATTTGCCAATAATATATCATAATTATTAATTACTTTAGGATTATATCATAAATATTTAGTTGCCACCATTGATTTAAAATATAATCTAATGACCATCATTTTATTCCATGAGGTAAATTGTACCTACAAGTTGTAAAGCTCATGGGGTTGAAATTGCTTTTTAATTGTCGACCTCAATGGAAATGAATGGTCTAAAAACATTTGGGCCCCATGAGTATTACAAATTGTTGGTACATTTTATCTCACAACATACAAAGAGGGTTATTAGATTATTTTAAATTAATGGTAGAAACTAAACAAAATAGTGTCTACCCCTTAAACTCATTAATGACTTCCACTTTTAGGTCTTTACTTTTTTAGAAGAATGTATTTTTTAAATGTAAGTATTTGCAATAGTTATTAGTGCATACTCTTATTATTTTGAAGATTTGCCAAGATTTTCTATCAAAATAAAATTTATGTTAAAAAATTCTAATATTTTTCTTTTAAAAAATGAAAGATTAGTCAATAAAAATGTTTATTTATTTTTCCAAAAAAAAAAATATTCACTGAGAGTTTATATCTTTTTTTGATGGGGGTTTCTTAAAGTTATCAATTGATGGGGGTCTTGTTTTGTGCAAATTCTTAAAGAAGAATAAGGCTTAAATCTATATTATTGAAGCCATTAAGAGTGGTTTCCAATCTTAGAATGGAATGTTCATGGAAATGCTCTTTATATTCACCATAAATAATTGGGCTCTAAGAAGATTGAACACATACAAACATTTATCATTCTATCAGCTTCTTTCTCACTCACATCGGATATCTCCTAGTGCTCCATTGTATTGAATATGTATGTTGTTCCAAAGAATACCGCCACTACAAAAGAACAAGTTTTACTTGAAGGTCAAGGAGAAAATATAACCCTCAGGTTTATGTAAAGTTTATAATGCTTGTTGCTTGGTGTTGTAAGCAATGTATTTTTTTATCTCTCTACGTGTATGTTATTTACAACTATAAAAGTGGTATATTTTTTTGTTGGCTACCATGGTTTGAAATGAGAATGCAATCTCCTCTATCTATATGTTATAGACCTTATCTTACAGCTTCTTTTGGTTGTTGGTTGTCTTGTAACTCTATATTTTATTATTAAATTTAGACTCAACTCCTTTTATATAATAATATCATAAACAACTAGATAGAAAATATTCATAATTATCTATATAAAACTGCAATCATACATATTAGGTCACAAGCGAATTAATAGAGGGTACAAAGAGCTTATATAAGGGTGCAAAGACCTTATATAAGTAGTATAGGTATTATGAACTGTTGTAGCACTCTAATTAATTTTAAGGGTTGGTAGATATCCTTAATTCAAGATGGAGAAGCTTAACCCTCCTAGATGTGGTGGCTTCAAAGAGTTCCATCATATACGAATCCCCATCCATGTTCCACTCAAAGAAATGAATGAGTTAAGCCAAAATAAGGTTGATGTTACATCAACCATGGCTACACTTGAGCACGCTCTCTTTATCAAGCAACTCTTTGTCTCTCACAATATCAACATTTTGCCCGGAAAAATATTTTAAAAGAATGATATTTCTTTTGCTTAAATTTGCATGTAATTTATAAATTATAAATTTTTTTGAAAAAAGTCTATTAGTAATTACAAACATAGTATTTTTATTTATAATAAATTTTAGACTATAAATAATAAAAATGATATAAGGTAATTTGAATTTATTTCAAATGAAATTAAATAAAACAAGAAGCTCTTTATATTATAGAAATTTAATTTATTCTTCATCACAATTTTAATATTTAAATATTATTTAAATAATATTTTTTTAAATCATTACTTTCAAATTGAATGTCATTTTTTTATGGAGGTTTGTTAACAAATTCGTTTTTGCTACTTGATACAAGAGCAGGAGATTTTAAGTTGAACTTCTTTGGCTGATAGTCAAGGATTGAGGGGTATCCATTCCACCAAATTCGCAAAGGGCACAATCTTGACCTCATTCGTTTTTGACTTTACCAATAAACCAAAGATCCATTTACTATTAAAAAAACATTAAAATTAAATGCTAATTTTAAATTATAAACAATCAAAAAAATCTATCAATAACTACAAAGATAATATTGAATTATCTTAATTCGTGAAATAAATACTCAACAATAATACAGCCAGATTTGAAAATAACTTTTAACAACAAGAATAACTCCATAATATTTCAAACAAGTAAATAGCTAAGATTCATAGTTATCTATGCCAAAAAGAAATCAAACACTTATTTAGGCCACAGGAGTATGAAGATGGAATCTTCTCACTGGAGGGCATGAACAGCTTATATAACTAGTATCACTAATATTGAAAAGCACTCTACTAAAATTCAAGGGCAGGTAGATAGCCTTAAGGCAGGACGAGCGAGAAGGTGAACACTCCTGGGCGTTGTGACTCCAAAGAGTTCCGTCATATCCAAATCCCCATCCACGCTCCACTCAAAGCAATGAACGAGCTGAGCCAAAGCAAGGTTCATGGTTACATCAGCCATGGCTGTGCCTGGACATCCTCTCCTTCCTGCTCCAAATGGCAACATATCAAAATAATCCTTGTCTCTCACAACATCAACTTTTTTACCCATAAATCTCTCTGGCTTGAATTCCAGAGGATCTTCCCACAAGGATGGGTCTCTTCCAATAGCCCAAGCATTGACGATGAGCCTGCTTCTCTCAGGAATGAAGTATCCCCCAACTGCACAATCTTGTGTGGATTCGTGCGGAAGAAGCAAGGGTAACGCCGGATATAACCTCAGTGTCTCCTTCACCACACACTGTACGTACTCCATGCTTCCTATGTCACGCTCACTTACAGCCCTCTCTCTGCCGACCACTGATTCTATTTCCTCTTGCATTTTCTTGGCCACACCACGGTTTCTAAGAATCTCACTCATTGGCCATTCTATCGTAGTAGACGTCGTTTCAACTCCAGCCAAGAATATATCCTGTAGAATTTATACAGCCTTGTTAGATCAAATTAAAAAAACAGAATTACCAACAAACTTGAAATAAGTTATATTTAAGATTGTGTTATAACTAAAAAATGAATAGATACGTACAAAAACAATGGCTTCAATGTTTTCCTCTGTGATTGCCTTTCCATCAAGGCTTTCCATTTCTAAGAGCACGTCAATGAGGCCTTTAGTAGCAGCATTCTGCTCCTGCTCCTTGTCCTTGTCCTTATGCAACTTCATCCTGCGCTGCTCGTGTTCCTCTATTATTTTTTTTATCACTTGGGCGATGGAATTGTGTACCTTTTTCAACCGCCGCTTCACGCCTTGCAAATCCATCCAGTCTAAGTAAGGAATGAAGTCCCCGATATTGACAGCTCCTACTGTAACTGCCGCCTCTACTGCAAGCTTCTTTATCTCTTCGCCATTCCCACCCACTTGAGCGTCACTCTGAGAAGAAATTTTAGTACCGGAAAGGATTCGCCACATGACTGCCTGCGTAAAAGATGAAAACAAGTTGGTGAGATTAACAAGTTTCTCACCCTGCCCAGACATTTCCCACACTGAACGAACAGTGAGAAGCATTTCTTCCTCTCGTACACAACTGAAGGACTCGATCCTTTTGGCATTCAGCAATTCCACCACGCACAGCTTCCTCATGTGCCTCCAATAAGGCCCATAAGGAGCCAACACCATATCCTTGTAATTATAAGCAAGGTGTTTCCCTGCAGCAGATTGAGGTCGGCTGGCGAAAACATTATCGTGGGTTTTCAAGAACTCCTTTGCCATGGCAGAAGAAGAAACAACAACAGTGGGAACAGAACCCAATTTTAACATCATGATGGGCCCATATTTCTTACCACGTTCATGAAGATCGCGATGAGGAAGCCTTTTCAACTGGTTCAGATTTCCAATAATGGGCCATGCAAACGGTCCCGGGGGCAATCTGAATCCCAATCTATTCTTCCTTTGCACGCTAAATCTGTGCAAAACCCACAAGAAAATTATGAGTGAACACAGTGTAGCTGTTGCTGGAAGATAAGCACCCTCTCTTATTATATTTATTGAGTCCAAAGGTGAAGCCATATTGAGCAAAGATGTAGGAAAGTCTTTCTGTGTCTCCAATTTATAATTGAGCAAAGATGTAGGAAATTCTTTCTGCGTCTCTTTTGCCTTGATTTTTCTTCAGCTGGACACCATATTGTCAAGAACACGTGCTTTGAACAGCTTTAGTCACAGGCACGTTCCTTTCCTTCAATACATTTTTTAACAGCTTTAGTCACATGCACGTTACGTTCCTTTCCTTCAATACATTTTTCTCTTCGAATTTGATGAACTTTCTCTATTAAATAATTTTTCTATTTAATACTATCAGTCAGTGGTACATTTTTCTCTTCGAATTTGATGAACTTTTTCTATTAAATAATTTTTCTATTTAATACTATCAGTCAGTGGTAGTATTTTATTTATTTTGGTTTATTGATTTTATATAAATTGTTGATCATGATTAAAAAATTCAATGGTAAGATCTTGGTAAGGATCTTTACACCAAGAGGCGTAACCTACAATGGCATCAATAGGAGGTCATCATGAGTAACGGTGTAAGAAAAAAGAAACTCTTAGTATTCCTGTCAGTCATGCATGGAAATAACAAGCATTGTATTCTGATAGTTACAAACGAGAACCTGCATGATCTTCTAACAGTTACATTTGAATCGCAATAGGCATATGAAAAATCTGCAATTACATCTTAATGGTTGTGAAATCATGCCATCTCATGTTCATAACTGTTACAATTTAATTGTTGTAAAGGAGGAAGACCAATCGTTTAATCTTCATCATAGATTAATATTAATATTAATAGATATCTTTCTCGCTTCACTTATTTTAAACATGCACAGTTGCAAGGATAGTTATAACTATGGATTTGTATGTTAGCTGCACAAATTCTTTTTTTTCAATTTGTATATAACCCACGCAGTCCAGCCATATTTTGTTTGTTTATTTTGAAACTGATAGGGGGTTTTGTTTTTTGTTGTGTAGATGGACAAGACATCAATTGTTGGAGACTTTCGAATCCTTTTTCTTGGATTTTCACAATGTGAATCTCATATCTTTTGGCGACCAGATTATCAAACCTCCACCTTTAAAGTAAGTAATCTGGAACTTCATCAATGACCTTTGATTTTGATTTTTGCGTACAGATGAGTCTTGCATTTGATTGATTTTGTGGTGAAATAGTGCGATGCAACAATAGATAGTGAGAAACAAATTATTAAAGAATCTCCTATCAAGTATGGCTAGCATGAGGACAGTGAAATCGATACTTGAATGGAGTGAAACCTGGCAAGGACCTAGCTGCTAGAATTCGTAAATGATTCCCATGATTCAATAAATTATTCCATTTTTGCCCCACTTTACACTATAAGTGTTGCATAATACCAATAATCTATAGTCTATTGTTTTTTTACAAATCTAGAGTTTTCGAATGTACCATTATTATTTTGAAAAGATTTTTACAGCAGATAGATAGGATTGGCATGCACTTGTAGTGATGTCGTAATTAGCATTTTAGTAGTAGTAGTTTCAGAATAAAATAGTTGTAGGGACATAGAATATTAAGAGTTTAATTTCAAAATCTTGTTTGCAGGCTCGAGTTGCTATGCAATCCATTGAACACCTGTTTCTATGATTCCACATCTTGCTTGCATGTCCACTGGAGCATTTCCAACTTTAGTATCTAAACAAAATCCCCATACCATTATGCAAGCTTTCATGCATGTCCATGCCCTATTTGAAAGCTCTCATTCTTGAAGACGCTACCAAAGAATTTGGCTTTATACTTGCCCATTGCATTTGTTTCAATGTTTTGAAAGCATTTTCAACATTATCTCTTTTGGCTGTACGTACTGGTTGAAGCTTTGTAATTATTGTCTGTTCTCCAACTCTTCACCTTCTTCACTTTTTTGCCTTTTCTAATCTCGGGCATGTTAGATCTATAATTATTTAATAGAATTTATATTTAAAATAATTTTGATTTGATTCATATCATAGCTTTAGGGCATGTATAAATATTTAGAAAGTCACAATATTTATATGCTATTTGAGGAAAATTAGACTATTCAAATGTAATCCTAATATTGAAGGACAAATAAAAATAATTATATTTACCTCAGTAGCATTCAACATAGTTATTAAATGATATAAAAGATAGAATAAATTGAGACTTAAGCAATTGTTACAATGTTTAGACATGGAAAGATGATTGGAGTAACTTGATTAAACATCATCTTATTCTAAAAATTCAATTATAAGATTAAATTATTTTAAAATTAATTGCTGATTTATTTAACAATTGAAAAAAAAGAAGTTTTATTTTGAAATTTAAAATCATTTACATGTGAAAAGAAAAAATAGAATAGAAATATTGCTTATATCTACAAAAATATAGAAAGGTTCCATTTATATCAAGATTTTACTTTTAGATTTATTTAAAAGATTGATGGTTCATTTAAAAATTAGGAAAGATATAATTTATTTCAATTTTAAATAGAATATAAATATTGCTTATATCTACAAAAATATAGAAAGGTTTCATTTATATCAAGATTTTACTTTTAGATTTATTCTAAAAGATTGATGGTTCATTTAAAAATTAGAAAAGATATAATTTATTTCAATTTTAACTAGAATAGAAATAAATTGCTTATATCTACAAAAATATAGAAAGGTTCCATTTATATCAAGATTTTACTTTTAGATTTATTCTAAAAGATTGATGGTTCATTTAAAAATTAGGAAAGATATAATTTATTTTAATTTTAAAAATTGAAATGATTTGTATGAGAAAACTTAAAATAGAATATAAATGTTATTTATTGAAAGTACAAAAAGATTTTATTTATATCTAAGATTGGTTTTAAATTTGGTGATTCATTTAAAATTTATAAAAGAAATTAATTTATTTTAATTTTATAATTTGAAATGATTTGCATGCCAAAAAAAAAACAAACTTAAAATAGAATAGAATTGTTACTTAGGAAAAATATAGAAAGGTTCTATTTATATCTAGATTTTAGTTTTAAATTTATTCTAAAAGATTGATGATTCATTTGAAAATTAGAAAATATAAAATTTAGTTTAATTTAGAATTTGAAATAATTTACATGTCAAAAGGAAAAATAAAATAGAATTGTTGCTTATATATCTAGAATTTTTTAAAAATTCATATCTATATTTTAGTTTTAAATTTATTATAAAAGCAAGAGAGGTGGAAAAGGTGAAATAAGTTTTTAGTAATTACTATTATAATTTAGGGTTAAGTTAAGATTAGGGTTTAATTAAGGTTAGGTATAGTTTTTAATTACAATTACTATTAGAGTTATGATGATAATCTTATTAATATTTGGAGATCCATAAAATGGTAGAAATATAATTGATATCTAAATAATTATTTTAGAAAAGCAACAATTGAAAATAAAAATCTATAATTTATTAATAATTCATCATCTAAAAGTTTAATCCACTATACTTAATTTTTTGTAAGTTTGTCTTTAATCATATATTTATGTATACTTTTAAAAAATAACCTTATAATAAACTAGAAAAATGTAACAATGATAATTTAGGGTTAATTTAGAATTAGGGTTTAATTAATGTTGGCTGTAGTTTTTAATTATAATTATTATTAGACTTTTAGTTAATTAGAATTCAATTATGGTTAGGCTTCAAATAAAGTTATATCAACCCTACCCTACCCTAACCCCAAGCTTTATCCTAGAATAGTAACTTTAATCACAACCTAAAATTAATCCTATCCATAACCTAATCTTAACCATAACTCTGATCTAACCCTAATTGAATCCTAATAACCTAACCCTAAAATTAATCCTAACCTTAATTAAACCTTATCTTGAACAACCTAAACTTAACCCTATCCCTAATTAAACTCTAAATCTTATCTAACCCCAACCCTAATCTACACCAAACCAAGATCGTAATTGAACTCTAATCCTAATTTCCTAACCCTAATGTAATTGAATCATAGTCCTCATTTAATTCTAATCCTAACCTTAACTATAATTATACCCTTACCATAATTAAACTCTAATTATCTATAATGCTAACCCTTAAACTTGATCCCTCTAATTGAATTCCAACCTTAACCTAACCCTAAACTTAATTTTAACCATAAAATTGAACCCTACATACAACTTGAACCTTAATCTAATCATAAATCTAATTTGAACCCCAATCCTAATTGAATTTCAATCCTAATTTAACTCCAATCCTATTGCAATTGAATAATAACCCTAATTCTAAGCCTAATTGAACTATAATATTACCCCTACCAATAATTAAAACCTTGCCATAATCAAACCCTAACCTTGACAATATCCCTAATCTAGACGTAGTAAACCCTAACCCTAATTGAACCTATATTTTAACATAACCATAACCTTAATTAAACCTTAAACGTAACCTTAATAGCAAGCTTTATTATATAATCCTAACCATCATGCCATGCTTTATCCTCAAACTCTAACCCTATTTGAATCCAAACAATAACTCTAACCTTAATTAAACCCTAAATGATTTGTAATACTAACCCTACTCTTGATTGAACACTAGCCCTTTCCCTAATACTACTTCTAATTCAACCTCAACCCTTACCCCAAGCATTCTCCTAGAATAGTAACCCTAATTGTTGTGTAATGTTAACCCTAAACCTTAGATGACCATGATTGAAACCTAACCATAACCTAACCCTAAACTTAACTCTAACCCTAATCCTAATTGAAATTTAATACTCCTTTAACCCTAACCCTAATGTAATTAAATTATAACACCGATTAAACTCTTGCCCTAACTATAACTGAACCCTTATGATAACCTAACCCTAAAATTAACCCTAATCATAATTAAACCCTATCTTGAACCTAAAATATAGCCCTAAAATAACCTTAACCTTAAATCCAACCTAACCTTGATACTATCCCTAATCTTTATGTTAACGTAATCCATAGCCCTAATTAAACCTTCATCCTAACCTTGAAAGCATGCTTTATTATAGAGCCCTAACCCTTACACCAAGCTTTATCCTTAAACCTTGACCCTTTTTTAATCATAACACTAACCCTAAACCTAATAAGACCCTAATTTAATTGTGATATTAACCCTACTCTTAATTGAACCCTATCCCTAACTCTAATACTAATTCTAATTGAACCTCAATCATTACCCCAACCATTCTTCTAGAATAATAACCTTAATTGTAGCCTAACCTTAACCCTAACCCTAACAATGATGTAAACCTTCTTAGAACATAATAGTAACCTTAACCCTAACCCTAGCCATAATCCTAACAGTAATCCTAAATCCTAACCCTAACCATAATTCTAAACCTAAACCAAACCCTAACCTTGATGCGAACCCTAATTGTAGCCCTAACAATGATGTAAACCTTAACTCTAACCATAATACTAGCCTTAACCCTAACCCTATTCTTAACCATAATACTGACCATTAAATAATGTTTTATAAGTACTATCATTAAATAAAATCTAATATTTATCTTACATTTTAGTACATGCTTTAATCTTGCAACACATATATATTTATTAAAAATAGTCTAAATGGATATATAAAATTTCATATATCTCTACATAATAATATAATAATATAATTCAATTCAAGAAAAAGATACTATATAATTATATGTTGCATTTATTTTATGTTTTTCATGTCACATCGTGTGACTGCCACTAGCATATATACCTTAAATTTTAATTTAATCCATATAAAATGCGCCGAGAGATATCCTTCTTGAGGCGCCTATTTTACTTTAGGGTGTAAAATTGATTAAAAATAGGTGCCTTGAGAAGGATATCTCTCGGCGTATTTTATATGGATTAAATTAAAATTTAAGGTATATATGCTAGTTATAGACTTCAATTTGATAAGTTCAATTCATATGAAATTTTATATTGTCTTTATATTGTTTTTTACTGTTTATATTGTCTTTATATAACTAGAGAACATGGGAGAGCTTAAATATTTAGTAGTAAGATTAATTATAAGATAAAGGCATAAAGGACATGTGAGAGCTTACATGTAAAATTAAAAAAAAATAAACATGTTTCATAAGGTGATGGAAAATATAGTTTTAAATTTAAGAGAAAAAGAAGGTCTCTCTAAATATACAAATTTTTAATATAGAAATTTTACTTAAAATTGTTTGGAAGAAATGTAATATAATTTCTTCTACTTTTTAAATTTAAATAACATTTCTTAAAAATATCTTATTTTAATAAAATTAATATTAAATATAAAATATTAACAATTTTATAGTTATCATTTTTCATATATTTTAATAAAAACTTAATTTTATTATATAAAATTAGTTAAATTTATTTTTTAACATTTTTATTGTTAGTTGGAAAAACATCATTAGTTTAAGGATGGGAGGAGGACAAAAGTGAAGACAGGAGTGTGTACTAGGGTTTTAGGGGAGATTGATGGCGGGGGTGAAGATGTTGATGACAACGATGATGGCGAGTCTAGTTGGGGGGAGCATTGGACTAGGATTTTCACTGTCCTTTCACTATTGTGGACTATTTGGTGCATGGTGGGAGCAAAGGGTTTTGTGTTAGGGCTTTTGCGGTCGAGGATCCCCCTTTTTTCTTGGTCCTGGTTGTGTTTGTCGCTTTTGATTACCCTCCTTATTTTTTCTCTCATGCTTGGTGGGAGGGGTAGTGCGAGCTCTTCTATGGTTGTTGTTATGGCTTTTGTTGCTAGGTATGGGGATGATCTAATGGACTTTGACAAAGATGGTGATGGTGGGTTGTTGGCTGCTATGGTTTTGTTCTTTCTTGGTGCAGTGGTGATCTTTTTTGGGATCTAGCTTAAGGCCTTGAGGGTGAGGGTGGACTGGTTGTGTTTAGTGCCCTTAACCTTTTTTCTTTTATTTGATCTGGTGACCTTTTGTGGTCTTTGTTGGTTCCTCCTAAGCCCTTTGGTTTTTGTTGAAGATTTGTTGATGGGTAGCCTTCTCAGGTCCAACCATGTTTTTGCTAGCATTATCTTTTGGTCAACCTGTTCCTTGTAGCCATGGGTTTCTCTAGCTTGCCTTTTTGAGGTGTCCCTCTCTTCTTCTATGGCAGAGATGGATGTTGGAGACAACCTCTCTCCTATTGATGTTGAGTTGGGTTTTGCAGTGGAGACTGGGTGGTGCTAGTGGGAGGCAATTGGTGCCCTATTTTTGGACAGCTTGAGCTCAGAGGGTGATCTTTTAATTGGCTTCTCTCCTGTTGCACCTATTAAGGTGGTGTTATTGGAGGAAATTTTATTCTTTTCTCTGTTCTCTTTCAAGACCAAGGTTGTGGGAGCCTTTCGAAAACCCAATGTGGCTGGTAGTGGGTTGCTTGCTAAACCCACCATGTGTTTCAGAGGAAGGTTAAGGGAGCCTTTTCAAAACCCTTGGTTTTTCCTTTTGATGGGGTCTGGTCTTCTTTGTGTCTATCTTTTGAATCCTGGGTTTCTTTGTGAGGAGGGATTTTCTGTCCCTCTCCTTCTTGGTTTCATGGCTTTGTTCATTGAGCTCCTTTGTTTGCATCTTGGGGGTTCTTTGGTCTATCCTATTGAGGTGGTCCCATCTTCTATGGAGAGGGAGATGGATGTGGATGGAGGTTACCTCTCTCCTATTGAGGTGGAGTTTGATGCTACTAGAAAGGCTTGAAAGTGCTATTTGGAGGTTGAGGCAGGTTGTGGGAGCCCTATAAAACCCATTCTCCCTATGTATTTTGTTATTTTCAAGGATAGGCTAGATGTTGGTAGTTTTCAAGGGCCCAGTTTGGCTAGTATTTGGTTTTGGTTAGGATCAAGTTTTTCTTTTGGTGACCTGGAGACTTTGTTACAGGTTGACAGAGCTTGGGAAAAACCTTCTTGGTATTTGAGGGTGCTTGTTAAACCCTCGTGAACTCTATTTTTTTAGACCTATAGTTTGATGATTTAGATCTACTGTTTCTGCCAGCTTGGTTTGTATTGGCTTACTTTTGTTGTCTAGCTAGCTTTGTTTTTACACAACCTCTTTTGCCACTAGTTTTGTAATGTTTGATCAGCCATGTGAGGTTGTGGCTGGGCTACTATATGTCTTTGATGTATCTTTTTGTAGTGTTCCTTTGTTGATTTTAGATCTGTGAAAAATCTGAGGGTTTCAAGTCCCTTCAAAACTTGTTGTACGAGGTTTTTGGTCCCCTCAAAACATGTTTCCCCCCCTAATCAAAACATTTTTTTTGTTAGTTAAAAAATAAATCATTTCTACAATGTTATACAAACTTGTTTCACTATTGTATTGTCCTCTTGAATCCTGTACACATTGAACCTCATTGATCAAACAAGGTTGAAGTGTAATATTTCTGACAACTATCTGCTAACGATGTTTATTGATTTATCTTAAATATCTAAGTGTGCTTGTAGCAAGTTGAAAAAGGGTTGAGGAAGTACCAATCTAATTTTTGACATGCTCATATTGTCTCTATGTATTCATATATGTTCTATTATAAACAATTCATTCTAGATTTGGGGGAGAATTTCTATTTTAACTTTACTATCACCTTTTCAGACACCCAATTGTGTTCATTTTTATTTGTATTTGTTTATGGAAAGGGGAAATCTATTTTCAATGGCAAAGACTATTTGATTGTTGTTGTTGGTTCAAATATTTAAGGACAATTTGTTGTTCGTCAATCAACACAGTGTGGAGAAGAGGAATTCCTTCAAATTGTGTTTGAAAAAAATTACAACTGTATTTAAGGAATAGGGGTCTTATGGATATGGGTATATGAACTAATAGTTGATGGAATAGAAGAAGAAAGGAAAATTGATTTATAAAATAAATAAATCATTAGAATATAGTGACAATATTAATTAGATTAACTTTAATTAATATTGAGAAGAATGAGGATTACCATAATTAAATAAATAAATTATGTGGGAGAGTTAAATTAATTAAAATAATTAATTTAAGTGTCTAAATTTTGCCCCTCTTTTACGTAGCGGCAAAATTTGGCGATAGGTAAAAGATAGAAGAAAGAGGATTCCCCGACGTAAAGCACGGGTGGTATATGCCCCCTCGAGAATTTTTTCGGAATTTTTTGAAAAGAAAAATTAGCAGAAAATTCTCGAAAAGAAGAAGGAAGGAGGGAAAATAACAAATGAATGAAAGGAAGGAATGATTGAGGAAATACGAGAAGGGTTAGAAGAAGGGAGGAGACGAAGTGGTGGGCCCGCGAGGGGGCCCAATGAAGGGTCATTGTAACACATAAGCATTGGAGAAAATTAGAGCTTGAAAAGAAGAAGGAGAGATGGACCGCATTCTTACACATGAGCACCGCACAGAGAGGGATCGCCATCATGAGAGACCCGCCCAGTATGGTCCATCGGTACATACCTTGAGCCCTCTTTGTGAATTTATAGGTGGATATGTGCAAGATCATGGGGGGGCAAAAAGTGGAAATGGAGAAAAAAATGCATTTTAAACCTTTCCAAACACGCCAAAATCTGCTTTGACTTTTTGTTTGGGTCGGCCAAAATTTGAATTTGGTTTGGTAATACCAAACCAAATCGGATATTTGTTAATATCGGATATCCGATATGACATCACAAATCGGATATCCGATATTAACAGATATCCAATTTGTGATGTCATACTTTTTCAAATCGGATATCCGATTTTTATCCATTTTTCTCAACATAAAAAGTATAGTTTAGTAAAATGGGCATAACTTTTGCGTTTCTTATCGAAATTTTGGTTTTTTTATAGGAGTTGGAAAGGTAATTCAAAGACCTATCAAATGGTAAGTTATTTTTATGATATTATAAACAAAAATTTAATTATAATCATTTGAAGTTAGTCCTTCAATTTTAAAACTTTAAATACTCACAAATTTTGCATACAAAGTCTCATTTTTTCCTATCACCTCCTTTATCTATCACTTGTCTATCTATACTTATATAAATATATTTTATCCATCTCTTTCTTGTCTACTTATGTCACTTATTTTCTCATCCCATCTAGATAAATAAGTTCCCAATTTACATGCATCTCTGCATATATCTCCATCTTTCTATTCCTATCTCTCCCTCTCCCACTCCATCATTGTCACTCCTTATTTCTATATTTCTCTCTAATAATCTCTCTTCTCTCTATTTATCTCCCTCCTCTACCTTATCCTTCCTATACTTATATATTACTTATCTCTATTGCCTTCTTTCTCTCCCTATCTTGTCCCCTCTATCTCTATATCCCTATAGATATATCTTCATGTATATTTATATCTCATTATCTCTAAATCTTACTTATTCACTCCATCTCTCCCTCCATTTGTCTTAATCTCTCTATCACTTTCTATCCATATCTATCTCTATCTCCATCTTCACATCTCCATCTCTTTCCCTATCAATATCTCTTTCTATATGTTCATCTATCTTTATATATCTTCCTCTATACATGACTAATCTACTTCTTAGTCTCTTCCTCTATCGCCCTCTTGAAGTATCTTTGCCTTTCTCTACCTTTATCTCTTTATTTACTCCATCTTTATATATCTCTAGCTCTGTCCCCACATCCTTCTCTATAGTTCCTTTATATATCTCTATATCTCCCTCTTTCTCTCTCTCCCTCTCTATCTATTCCTATCTATAATCTCTATCTGATAGGGAGGCTATCTAGTTTGCCATCAATTCGATTTCTTGATGGTTTTCTTCTATCCCTTCCCGGGTTCCAAGTCTATCCGTCTAGACTTCTAAGTGCTTCCTTACCAGTATTTGCTTAACACACTCGATACAAGCTCATAAAGAAGCTTGTTCTCCATGCTCCTAGCTTCTATCACCATGAGTTGCAGAGGTGTAGGACTACCCTTGCTTACTCGTAGTCTGTAAATTCATCATCCTATCTGATTTTGCAATCAAACTTCTACACCATTCCTCCCTTGCACTTACTCCTTTACGATCAATGAAATATTACTTATTCACTCCATCTCTCCCTCCATTTGTCTTAATCTCTCTATCACTTTCTATCCATATCTATCTCTATCTCCATCTTCACATCTCCATCTCTTTCCCTATCAATATCTCTTTCTATATGTTCGTCTATCTTTATATATCTTCCTCTATACATGACTAATCTACTTCTTAGTCTCTTCCTCTATCGCCCTCTTGAAGTATCTTTGCCTTTCTCTACCTTTATCTCTTTATTTACTCCATCTTTATATATCTCTATCTCTCTCCCCACATCCTTCTCTATAGTGCCTTTATATATCTCTATATCTCCCTCTTTCTCTCTCTCCCTCTATCTATTCCTATCTATAATCTCTATCTAATAGGGAGGCTATCTAGTTTGCCATCAATTCAATTTCTTGATGGTTTTCTTCTATCCCTTCCCGGGTTCCAAGTCTATCCCTCTAGACTTCTAAGTGCTTCCTTACCAGTATTTGCTTAACACACTCGATACAAGCTCATAAAGAAGCTTGTTCTCCATGCTCCTAGATTCTATCACCATGAGTTGCAGAGGTGTAGGACTACCCTTGCTTACTCGTAGTCTGTAAAGTCATCATCCTATCTGATTTTGCAATCAAACTTCTACACCATTCCTCCCTTGTACTTACTCCTTTACGATCAATGAAACCTAGCCAGACTTCTTCCAAGCTCGCCTAGGCTTAGTATGCAGAAATGGCGATTGCCATTTCTTGGTTTCCTCCTACTGCTACTCTACTATTACTGTATATTTTTGGTTCTTCCTGAAGAACTTCAATAGTCGTGTGGATCCTATGGTGGAGGTTCAAGATAGAGCCATATTTACACTGTGAATTCAAAACAAAGAAATGAACAACAAAAAGTAAACTTTAACTATAGAACTGTAATGAGAAACTTAACAAAAACAAGACAGTACAACACTTAGCAATACAAAACCAGAAAACAAACTTGTATGTATTTCCCTTGTGTTTTTTTGTAAAATCCAACCAATCCAATGCCTTACAATCAGACTTTTATAGCTCATCCATCCGTTGTGAAACACGGATGGTTACAAACTGGAGAAAACAGTTTCATAACAGGTCATTGACGTAGCCTCAGAACCTATCTTCCGATGTCTGTTGGTGACTTCCAAAGTTTGCACTTTTCCATCGGGTGATCAGGGTAACCAAAACACACCTTCGCTGATGGCCGATAACCATGTCCACCATTCGCACTTTTCCATTGGGCATTTTCGGCGAGTCATTGGGAAGAAAACCAAAACAGCTATCCCAATCGTCTAATCTTACTCAATCTCTGTTTTTGCCCTCCACCTTATGGCACCCCCTGATTGGCTTTGGGGTCCCTGCCCTGCCACCTTAGCATGGCCTCACTAACCGCCCAGAATGAAACTCTTCTTTGTCGCTGGGTCCCACCATGGTTTCCAAGTCACGGGGAATAAACTTCATTCATCTCGCCATAATGGTATAGCGACAATCATCCGATCATCCCAAACTTGCTCACTTGTTAACTTTCTTGAGCTTCTCTCTTGTTAGGTCCCACCACTTGGTCGCCAAGTTGTGGGGAATAAATTTCATGCATTTCTCTATTGCGGTATAGCGATTGCCATTTATCCACCTTCAACCTACACGGTCGTTAACTCGTCTCTTTTTTTTGCATGTGCTTTGTTGCCAAGTCGTGAGGATTATATGGCGATCATCTTCCCATCGTGGTATAGCGACAGCCGTAGAATCATCCACGATCACCGTCCGAGTATAGGTCAAGTTAATCATTGGGGAAACTTGAAACTACTCCTTCCAATACTCTGAGCACTAGCGACTTATCGAGTCATCGGGGTAAGTGTGAACCACTCCAAACTCTGGTGAACTCATCGGGGTAAGACTTGCCGATCAGGGTAGGTCTTGCCGATAAGAGACATTTTAAAAACTACAACTAAACGACCATACAAATGGACTAGAGCTAGTCCTTATGTATTTACATGACCACTGGAAGGTCTCACAAGACAAAATTGGTTAAGGGCATTTCAACCCTTAGGTGCTCCTGCACCATACTCCCCATAAAACAAAGAAGTCAAATGAGTGCGCTCGTCAGCGAGGAAAGATCAATTCCTGACTTAACAAAGTCTGATTCAGGGACCCAGGTCACTTCAGAATAAGGTTTATGCATCCACTTAACTAGATGTTTCATGTAGACCTGTTGTCTAGTCTTCTTGAGAATGTGGGAATCCAACACTTTCTCAGCCTAAGGCATGGAAGGAGAAAGTAATGGTAGGTCAAAAAGTGACCATTGAACATCAAAAACTTGTGCATCCTCCTTGGGAAGTTGTCCCTTATAGACAACCAAATCTACGACATTGAAAATGGGAGATAAAGCAATATCAGATGGAAAATCAATCTTATAGGCATTAGAGCCATACTTGGCTAAAAATTTACATGGGCCTATTCTCCTTATTTGTAGCTTTCTAGGAACCCCTTTTTGAAGTTGAGCCTTGTTCAAATGTACCATCACCAAATCTCCAACTGAAAATTGCACATCTCTTTGGGTCGTATCAACTCAGGCTTTAACTTTTTGTGAAGAATCTTGGAGAGCGCGCCTGACTTGGTCATGAACTTCCTTCATAGATTGAGAGAGATCATCAGCTTGACCACTTCTGTGTGATAGATTACCAAGATCTCATAATTTCATAACACCTCGTGGGTGCATACCATACAGTATCTTAAAAGGGCTCCTTCCCAGTAGACCCGTTGACACTATCATTGTACGCGAACCCTGCCTGGTAAAGAACCTGATCCCAAATCTATCCATACTCTTTTTTCAAACACCTTAAAAGGTTTCCAAGTTTCCTATTGACCACCTCTATTTGACCATCTGTTTGGGAATGATAGGCTGAACCAAAAGACAAGTTAGTTCCCAGTATTTTCCAAAGAGTTTTCCAAAAATGTCCAAGGAATTTGACATCTCTATTTGAAATAATACTAATCGAAAACCATGGATTCTTATAACCTCTTTTATTGGAAATGTGCCTCTAATTCACTTCACCTTTTTTTCATACCGATCGAGTTAACTCTTGCCGATGAGACAGTGTGAAGGAAATCTGTGAGCTCTATCGGTATGACTCTTGCCGATGTATCCTCTTTCATCGGAGCTCAGAGAAGAAGGTTTTATGTTATCCCGATGACCCAACGAAGTCAACTTCAGTCATCAGGATAAATTTGACTATCAAGAAGACTCCATCAAAGTTGTGTTGATGACCTGATGGAGCTATCTTAGGCAGTCCAGGTTGCCATCGGCTATCAGATTTTCCTATTTGAAATTATGTCGATGACCCGATGGAGCTATCTTAGGTGGTCCGAGTTGTCATCGGCTATCAGATGTTCCTGTTTGAAGTTATTTTGATACCCGATGGACCTATCTTAGGCACTCCGGGTTGATATCGGCAATTGGGTTGATGTGATGAAGGCTACATTGAAGTCCCGATGAGTCTACTCTATTTTGTCTTGGAATGATTTGCTTATCAGGATAGCAGTTTTAGGCATGTGTCGATGACCCGATGAGATCACATTAGGTTATCGGGATAACAATGCAAATCGGGGTAACATCGCAGTGTTGGTTCCAATGAGCTGATGAGGTCTTCTCTTGGTTATCGGAGATCAGGGTAACGTTTCATTTGTTTTGCCGATGACCCGATGGAGTCACCTTAGGCAATCGGGTATCATCGGATGATCGGCTCTACCGGTTGAAATCTATAGCGATGATCGATGGAGTGGAGACCGACTGCGGATGTGAGATCGAACTGAGATGCAAAAAGGGAAACACTCAAACACTAAGGATGAGACTGTCGGTGTATATGAATACAAACCAAACTGACTCCCTAATGCATGTGGGAATCGGTTTTCCATGATTGCAGACTGACAAAGAAATTTTGACTTCCCAACCATCTCACACAGGTGTAACAGTCGACTAGTTTTGTATTAGAAGCCAAATGTGAACCGAATGTATGGTTACGAGTTATGATAGCTATTGAGCGATCTGTGATTGTTGTGTGATCTGAGTGTTGTATGGTACATCTGGAACAATTGATTGATAAAGGGAAAAGAAGTCTGTAGATTGAACTTTATTGTATTTGATATACTAATAATAAAGTTATTTTCTGTTGGTGGTGGTTTTTCCTCTCGAAAGGTTTTTCCCACGTTAACTCTGTGTGTTCTATCTCTGTGTTGTTAATTGTGTATGCTCATGCTTGTGCCATATTCTATAAATGTTGAAAAATTTGTAAACACTAGTTTATTTTCCCCTGCAAATTGACATTAGGGAAGCGTATTTCTGCACTTGCTTTCCTTACAAGTGGTATCAGGGCTTGGCCCATTTTGTTATCCTTTTTGGGTAGGGTTGGTTTTTTGTGTCAATTCTATTTCAATGGGAGTCTTACAAAGTGTCTACTTGTTTGTTTTACAGGTTAAGATGGCAAGCATCTCAGGGCACATAGACATGGAGAAGTTTAATTCTTCCAATTTCAAACTATAGAAACTCAAGATGGAAGACTTACTGGTTGATCAAGATCTTTGGATTGCTATGACTGCACAGAAACCTACAGGCATGAAGAAAGAAGATTGGGATTTAGCCGACCGAAAGGCAAGGGGTCTAATCAAGATATGTCTTGTTGATTCTGTTCTATTAAACGTCCATGAGGAGAAGACTACACATCTTCTTTGGAATAAGTTGGGAGATATTTATCAAGGCAAGTCCTTGGTGAATAAACTTTTCCTGAGGAAGAAATTGTACTGTCTGAAGATGGATGCTGGAACACCATTGGCAGATCATTTGAATGCATTCAACATGGTTCTTGCTCAGTTAACTTCTGTTGGTGTGACCATTCAGGAAGAAGAACGTTGCATGCTGCTATTGTGTTTGTTGCCTGACTCTTGGGATCACTTAGTAATGGCTATTGGTAGTACTACGACCCAGTTCAAGATGGATACTATGGTGAATACTCTTTTGTCAGAAGAAATGAGAAAGAATTCATCTGAGATGACAAAAGATGCAATCTCTATTCGAGGCAGACCAAAGGACAATGACAAGAAGAAAGGAAAGAAGTCCAAGTCTCAAGATAGATTTAAATCTCCAGGCAAGAAGTCAAAGGTCAAGTGTTGGAACTGTGGGCAGAAAGGGCATATCCGAAAGGGTTGCAAGGAGGATAAGAAGAAGACGTATTCTGACACTAAATCTTCTCAGAGTGATGCAGATGCATTTGTAGCATCCCTGGCAGTACCTACCTCAGATGATACCTGGTTAGTAGATTTTGGTGCATCTTTTCACATGACCTCCCACAAGGAGTGGTTCTCAAAGTATAAATTGTATGCTGGTGGAAAGGTATATTTGGCTAGTGATTCGACGTTGGAGATTGTAGGGAGAGGTAGAATTAAAATTCAATTCCCAGATGGTAGAGTGAAGGGGATAAATGGAGTTCTTCATATACTAGGTCTAGTGAGAAACCTTCTCTCTATAAGTAAACTTCATGATGCTGGAGTACAAGTTACATTTGTATCTGGTGGTTGCAAGATGACTAGGGATTCCATTGTATTGGCAAAGGGTGATCACATTGGTACACTGTATAAGTTAAATGCTGAACCTATATGTTGTAATGTAACTTCTGAAAAGTTTGTTAAGACAACTATAATGATGCATAATGCTAATTCATTGGAAGCTAAACTTCCTACTAAGAAAACAATGCTCTGGCATAATAGGTTAGGCCACATAGGTGAAAAAGGTTTAAAAGCCTTGAAGAATAAGAATTTGGTTGAAGGTCTGCATGATTGCAGTTTTGAATTCAATTTCTGCGAGCACTGCATATATGGAAAACATAACCGTGTTCACTTTTATTCCAGTTCTCATTAATCTTCTGACATTCTGGATTATGTTCACTCTGATGTGTTTGGTCCAGTGGATGTTCCTTCTCTATCTAAGTCTAAGTATTATGTATCTTTTGTAGATGATTATTCAAGAAGGGCATTTGTGTATTTTCTTAAAAGTAAATCAGAAGTGTTCAGTCGGTTTAAGGAATCTAAGAACCTTGTTGAAAATCAGACTGGGAGAAGGATTAAATGTTTAAGAACAGACAATGGTGGTGAATACTCTAGTGCAGATTTTGACAAGTACTGTGTTGATCATGAAATTAAGAGACATAAGACCGTACCTTACACTCCACGACAAAATGGAGTCACTGAAAGGTTGAATCGGTTTGTAATGGAGAAAGAAAGAAGCATGTTGAGCGGAGCTGGGCTAGAACAAAAATTCTGGGCTGAAGCAGTTGCTACGATGTGTTACCTGTTGAATCGTTCTCCTACTTCAGCATTGGCTGACAAAACACCTATGGAAGCATGGTCTGGTAGGAAACCTTCTTTAAGGCACCTTTCTATTTTTGGTGCAGAGGCATATGCTCATGTGCCTAATGTGAATAGATCTAAGTTGGATAACAAAGCGGTGAAATGTATCTTCATTGGCTATGGAGTTGGTGGGGAAGGATACAAACTTTGGAATCCAGCGACTGGTAAGGTTGTGTAAAACAAAAGTGTGATTTTTCATGAGCTGAAGCCTATGTCACTAGATCATAATATAGAAAAGAGAGGAGAAGCTGAGGTTGAAATTCCTCCAGCCAAAGAAGAATCTCCAGAGATACCTAAAGATGAGGAAAGTTCAAGCAGTTCAAGTAGTTCTGAAGAAGAACATGATGATGAGCCTCCTATGGAACCTCAAGAAGCCTCAACACCAGAATTGAGAATATCTACTTGAGAGAGACGACAACCTAATAGGTATACACCTAATAAGTATAGTCACTCTATGTTGAATGTTAATTGTGCTTATGCTTTACTTGTAAATACTGATGAGCCTAGGACTGTTAAAGAAGCAATTGAAATGCTTGATTTGGATTCCTGGTTGGAAGCCATGAATGATGAAATGTCATCATTGGATAAAAATGGAACTTGGGATTTAGTTCCATTGCCTAAAGGCAGAAAGCTTGTAGGGTGCAAGTGGGTGTTCAAAAAGAAGTATGGTCCAGATGGTAGCATTGACAAGTACAAAGCAAGACTAGTTGCAAAGGGGTATTTGCAGAAAGAAGGTATTGACTATGGGGAAATCTTCTCTCCTATAGCTAAGCTGACATCTATCAGATTTCTCTTGTCACTTGCAGCAGCATATGATTGGGGATTGAGTAGATAGATATGAAGACAATATTTCTTCATGGTGATCTTGAAGAATAAATTTATATGTCCCAGCCTGAGCACTTTGTGAAAAAAGGTAAAGAACATCTAGTATGCAAACTCAAGAAGTCTCTATATGGTTTGAAACAGTCTCCCAAAATGTGGTATCAAAAGTATGATACATTTGTTTTGTCCTTTGAATTTGTGAGATCAAAAGCAGATCATTATGTTTATTACAAAACTGATGGTGATAGGATTCTTATTATAGCTTTGTATGTAGATGATATGTTGTTCATAGGAAACACAAAAGGTATGATCTTAGATTTAAAGTCTCAGCTTTCTATGAAATTTAAAATGAAGGACTTAGGACCAACAAATTACATTCTGGGAATGGAGATCAAAAGGGATAGATCTAAGAGGAAAATTTGGCTCAGCTAGAGAAAGTATATAACCAATGTTCTTGACAGGTTTCATATGTCTGACTGTAAACCATAGGTTGTTCCCATCTTGAAGGGAACTAAGTTGTCTGTGCTTGACAGTTCGAAATCTCCAAAAGAGATTGAAGACATGAAAAGTGTACCTTATGCAAGTGCTATAGGCAGTCTGATATATTCTATGGTCTATACAAGACCAGACACTGCCCAGCTAGTGGGAGTACATAACAGGTTTATGTCAAATCTAGGCAAACTGCACTAGGATGTTGTAAAGAGAGTGTTTAGATATCTGAAGGGTACTTCAGACTTTGCATTGTGTTATCATGGTAATTTGAAGGATTCAAAGATAACTCTCAGCATTTGTGGTTATACGAATTCTGATTGGGCAGGGGATATTGACAGCAGGAGATCCACTAGTGGATATGTTTTTGTCCTGAATGGTGGAGCAATTAGTTGGATGAGCAAGTGCAAAGTTGTAGTCACTTTGTCGACTACAGAGGCAGAATACATGGCGGCCATACATGCTTGTAAAGAAGCAGTCTGGCTTAGGCGTTTGAGTTTAGATATTGGTTCTGATGCAGGGCAGGTTGAAATCTAGAGTGACAGTCAGAGTGCCATATGTTTGGCAAAGAATCCTACTTTCCATGCCAGATCGAAGCATGTTGATGTTCAGTATCACTTCGTTCGTGACATGGTGGAAGATGGAAAAGTTTATCTTAACAAGGTAGACACTCTAGAAAATATTGCAGATACCTTGATGAAACCGTTGAGAACGCACAAGTTCAGGTGGGGTGGTGTTCAAATTTTATGGGTATTGATACCCATGTTCCTCAGTAACGTCTGAAATGGTAATCGGTCCAGTGAATTCCTTGTTGAGTGGGAGTTTGTTGGAAATGTGCCTCTAATTCACTTGACCTTTGTTGATACCGATCAGGTTAACTCTTGCTGATAAAATAGTGTGAAGGAAATGTGTGAGCTCTGTCGGTATGACTCTTTCTAATGTATCCTCTTTCTTTGAAGCTCAGAGAAGCAAGTTTGATGTTATCCTGATGACCCGATGAAGTCGACTTCAGTCATTAGGATAACTTTGGCTATCAGGAAGACTGCATCAGAGTTGTGCCAATGACCCGATGGAGCTATCTTAGGTGGTCTGGGTTGTCATCTGCTATCGGATGTTCCTGTTTGAAGTTGTGCCGATAACTTGATGGAGCTATCTTAGGCGGTCCGGGTTGTCATCGGCTATCGGATGTTCCTATTTGAAGTTATACCGATACCCAATGAACCTACCTTAGGTGCTCCAGGTTGATATCGATAATCGGGTTGACGTAATGAAGGCTATGCCGAAGTCCTGATGAGTTTGCTTTGTTTTGTCTTGTAATGCTTCTCTTATTGGGATAGCAGTTTTAGGCATATGTCGATGACCCGATGAGATCACCTTAGGTTATCGGGATAACAATGCAGATCGGGGTAACATCGCAGTGTTGGTTTCAATGAGCCGATGAGGTTCGCTCTTCGTTATCAAAGATCGGGGTAACGTTTCATGTGTTTTGCTGATGACCTGATGGAGTCGCCTTCGGTGATTGGGTATCATTGGGCAATCGGCTCTACCGGTTGAAAGGTATATCGATGGCCGCTGGACCGGAGACCGACTGCGAATGTGAGATCGTACTGAGATCCAAAAAGGTGAACACTCAGACACTAAGGATGAGACTATTAGTGTATATGAATATGAACCGACCCGACTCCCTGATGCATGTGGGATAATTGGTTTTCCATGATTGCAGACCGATAGAGATAGTTTGACTTCCCAACCATCTTGCGTAGGTGTAATGGTCGACTAGTTTGGTATTAGTAGGCAAATGTGAACCGAATGTATGGTTACGAGTTATGATAGCTATTGAGCGATATGTAATTGTAGTATGATCTGAGTGTTGTATGGTACATATGGAATGATTGATTGACAGAGTGAAAGGAAGTCTGCAGACTGAACTTTATTGTATTTGATATACTGATAATAAAGTTATTTTCTGTTGGTGGTGGGTTTTTCTCTTGAAAGGGTTTTTCCATGTTAACTCTGTGTGTTCTATCTCTGTGTTGTTTAATTGTGTATGCTCATGCTTGTGCCATATTGTACAAATGTTGAAAAATTTGTAAACACTAGTCTGTTTTCCCCTACAAATTGACATTAGGGAAGCATATTTCTGCATTTGCTTTCCTTACATCTTTGAAAAATAGTGTGCAATGTGACTAGCATCATGGGTAGTTCTACAAGGAACAAAATGTGTCATCTTACTGAATCTATCAACAAAAACAAAAATGCTATCACAACCAAGCTTTATTTTGGGTAATCCTACCACAAAATCCATACTGACACATTCCCATGGCCTTGTAGGAATAGGTAACGGCTGATAAAGATGAGCATTAGTAGCTATACCTTTAGTTTTCTAACAAACCATACACTTCTCAACATACCTTTGGATATCCCTCTGCATTCTGGGCCAATAGTAGAACCTTTGCACAAGTTCCAATGTCTTATTAAGGCCAAAATGACCACTCAAACATCCATTGTGCTTTTCTTGGATCAGATTTTCCCTCATCGATCCTTTGGGAACACATAATTGTCCACCTTTAAACAACAAACCATTCTGCAAAGTAAAGTCAGCATATTCACTATGAAAGTGATTATGAAATTCTTGACAAACCTTGTAAATGGCTACAAAATCTTCATCATTGGGGTACAAATCCTTGAGGTAATCAACTCCAATACTCTGAATCTGCACTTATTTCACTGTTAGTAGCCTTCTACTCAAAGCATCTGCTACTTTATTACACTGTCCTTTCTTATGCTTAATAGAAAAAGTATATGACTTCAAATACTCAACCCATTTAACATGCCTATGACTCAACTTATCTTGTGAATTCAGAAAACTTAATGAAGAAGTTGAGGAAATACAACTTCAGAGATCCCAAGAACACCTACATGCAAATACTTGTCACAAGAGAAGAATGGAGGCACATAAAGCAAAAAAGCATAAATTCTCTGAAGAAGAAAATTATCATTCATAAAGGGAATCAATTCAATGAACAAGTACAATACAATCCTTATAAAAGGATAATAGAAACCCTAAAGATATGCAACCCTAAAGAAACCCTAAAGAGATAATATGTATTTAATAATTAGAATAATTATTAAATACCTACAATATTTATTAAATGCCTAAGTTTAGCTTAAGCGTAGAGTTTAATAGACTAATAATTAAATAAATAATTATTAGCTAATACAAGATAACTCTAACACCCCCCCTTAAGACGAACTTAGAGATTAGCTAAAAAACTAAATGCATGAAGCAAAAAATGCAACTACATGATGAAGGCAAATTTGGGTCCCGACAACAAGGCCTGATGAGGTACCCAATCACAACCAAATCTCTATAAACTGGAGAAATAGAGAAAACCACGTGGGAAAAAACTCTACTCCAAAAAGAGATGGAAAAGAACACCACTGAAGCATGAAGAACCTGTAAACTCTGTCGAAGAATAATTGCTGATCTGAAGAACCTCCAGTGAAATAGAACATGACTAGGTAGAGAAGACTATAATCTGTATGAGTGCCCTCAAATGACACTACTCAAATCAGAAGGCAAACAAGGCAAACAACTGAAATCGAAGATACAGATGGCATGAAAACACCAAATCCTGAAGAGCTGATCAATCAAACCACAGAAGCATTAGAACCAACAGGACAAACCTCCCCATAATGCTGAAAAGGGAGAGGGACAGGAACACTAAAAAGAATGGCCAACAAGAACTGCATGGCGAAGAACCAGGAACATCAAAGGTGTTGAGAAAAGTACATGGTGTCGTGCAAGGAACACTCACTTAACACACATCATGAGGTGAATGTCATGGAAGGAATACTCATAGGACAAAGGAAGATGGCAAACAACAGGAAAACATCAACCCCCTCATGGCACTTTATAAGTAGTGCATGTACAACAAGGCACAAGATATGCAAGATCCCAAGTAAACAATGCATGATGGTACTTTATCTCAGTGCGTTTGCATAAATACAATGCTAGAATGATAATAAGACTGGAAATAGAAACGAGAAACAAAATAGAGACATCTGAACTAGACAAGAGATCCTCGGACCTGAAACAACCAAGATATCCACCAGAGTGCTAAAAATAAAAAAATTGAATAAAACATGCATGGAGTAGAATCTGGAAATAAAACTTATATGTCTAAAAAGTACACAACACATGCTTTCCGAAAATATAATTTTTTCGATAAACGGAGGTCAGATGCTCATTCTATGACTCTTGGAGTGCAAAAAAAAGACCTCACTTTGACTAGAAAAAAACATAGTGAAATAGCAAAACTGGAAAAAATTACCAACATGACAAGGTCCGGCCCGAAACCAGCTTTCTGACGCCTATTTGTTTTCGAAAAAATGACTTCGTATGCTCAAGATATGGCCAAAAGAAAAAAAAAACCCTCTTTTTGGGCATAAAAAGGGTAAAAAAAATTAAAAAAAAAATTAATTTTGTTTTTGACGAAATTTTTTTGACGCATTTGTAGGTACACCCGTACCGATTTTTGTGCCTCGTAAAGCATGCAAATGAAAAAATCATGGCCCAGAGGCACTTGTCACCAAAATAGGTCGAATTATATATCAAAATGAATGGAAACGCCCTTCGGAAGCCAACGGTGAGGTCTGTTTTGGCCCAAACTACTCTGATTTTCTTTTAATAATTTTCTTGATGAATTTCTTGAAATTCATGCAAAAAAAAAGGCAAAACCAAAGAAAAAATTTCAGAACCCAAATTTGACAAATTTTATATAGAAATGAGCGTTTTGGGGCGTTCTAAGCTCAACGATGAGGTCCGTTTCAGCCCAAAATGATCAGAAACAAAATAGCTACCCCAGATCCAATAAATTTTTTTGAAAAAACTTGAAACCCTCCTCCAAAAAATCTTCTGAAAAATCAGGAACAAGCAGCAACAGATGTAGGGTCTGATACCATGAAGAAGTTGAGGAAATATAACTTCAGAGATCCCAAGAACACGTGCATGCAAATACCTGTCACAAGAGAAGAATGGAGGCACATAAAGCAAAAAAGCATAAATGCTCTGAAGAAGAAAATTATCATTGAGAAAGGGAATCAATTCAATGAACAAGTACAACACAATCCTTATAAAAAGGATAATAGAAACCCTAAAGATATGCAACCCTAAAGAAACCCTAAAGGGATAATATGTATTTAATAATTAGAATAATTATTAAATACCTACAATATTTATTAAATGCCTAAGTTTAGCTTAAGCGTAGAGTTTAATGGACTAATAATTAAATAAATAATTATTAGTTAATACAAGATAACTCTAACACTTAAAGCCTGATTATTTGTGTAAACAACAAACTCCTTAGGTAGCAAGTAGTGCCTCCACTTCCTAAGAGCTTGGACAAGAGCATACAGCTCGAGATCATAAGATGAATGCTTCTTCTTGGCATGATTGAGCTTTTCACTAAAGAAAGCTACAGGTCTATTCTCTTGACTCAAAACAACACCAACTGCTATATTACTTGCATCACATTCAATTATGAACAACTTTTCAAAACTAGGAAGAATGAGTACTGGTTGTGTAGCTACCTTTTGTTTCAAAAGTCCAAACCCTTTGTTAGTTGCATTGGTCCACTAAAACTTACTCTTAACTCGTCCTTTGATGGTATCCAACATGGGTGCACAAATCTGACTACCCTATGATAAACTTCCTGTAGAACTGTGCCAAACCATGAAAACTTCTTACTTCACTTGATGTCTTTGGTGTTGGCCAATTTGTGATGGCTTCCACCTTTGATGTGTCCATCTTCAAATCTCCTCCTGAAACTACAAATCCATGATAGACAAGTTCCTGCTTCATAAAATCACTTTTCTCCAAGTTTATTGTGAGTTGCTCATCATACAATTTTTGCAATACAATACTAAGATGCTCTATATGTTCCTCTTTCATTCTACTAAAACTCAAGATATCATCTAGGTATATAACAATGAATTTACCAATAAAATCTTTCGACACTTCATTCATGAGTCTCATGAATGTACAGGGAGCATTACTAAGACCGAATGGCATATCAAGCCACTCATAAAGTCCTTCATTGGTTTTGAAGCCTTTTTTCCATTCATCACCTTCTTTTATCTCGATCTGATGGTATCCACTCTTGAGATCAATCTTAGTGAAGTACTTTACACCTCCCAAGCAATCCATCAAGTCTTCAATTCTTGGGATAGGAAATATTTACCTAATAGTGATTCTATTTATGGCTCTTGAATTTGTGCATAGCCTCCATGTTCCTCCTTTCTTGGGTGCTAACACTGTAGGTACGACACAAGGACTTATGCTCTTTTTTATCAACCCTTGGTCCAACAATTCTTGGACTTGTCTAGCCACTTCCTTGTTCTGTTCGGGAGTCATGTTATAGGTTGCTTTGTTGGGTAATGATGCTCCTAGAATGAAATCAATCTCATGGCTTATGGCTCTAATAGGAGGTAGGGTTGCTAGTGCTCCATCACTTATGATCACTTTGAAATTGTCTAGTATTTGTTGCACTTCATGAGGTATTTGAACCTTCTTTTCTTGCTTTGCTTCCTTTGGTTTCACTATAAGAGCAAACCCCACTCTTTCTCCTTCCTTGAGAGTGTTAATGAACTCTTTTTCACCTACCAGTAACGCCTTTGGGCCTTTAGTTTAGCTACTCTCTCCTTCATCACTTAGGGATTGAATATGGTATGTAACTCCATCCTTTTGAAAAGAATAAGAGTTCTTCTCTCCATTGTGAATGGCCTTTCTGTCAAACTATCATGGTCTACCAAGAAGTAGATGGAAAGAATCCATAGGCAGGATGTCACACAAGACTTTATTCTTATAACTACCTATGTTGAACTCAACCCATGTTTGTTTATTCAATACCACATGCTGCTCCTTGTTGAGCCAAGTGACCCTATATGGATTACTAAGTGGAATTATTTTCAACTTCAGTTTACTTAATGCCTCTTCTGACATAATGTTTTCAGTAGACCCCGAGTCTATCACCACTCTAAAAACCTTACCAAGGACCTTGCATTTGATTCTAAACAAAGCTCTTCTTTGAGTTGGTTCTTCTTTGATTGGTTCCTTAATCAAGGTTGTTCTCATCATTTAATTTTCTCCATCTTCAAGAGCTAAGCTCACACCTTGTGTCTTGATGCTTTCTACTTCTTCTTGCGCATATGTCACTCTTCTTTCACTTTCGTGAGATGAAGAGGATTTCTCTGGACATCTATAGGTAGGGTGACCCAACTTTTGGCAATTGTAACACTTCATGGTGGAGAAACAAGACCCTCTTCCCAAACCACTAGATCTACCTCCGCCATCCCCACTATCACCTCCATCACCTCCACCGTCTCCATCTATCGGCTCCCTTGGATCCATCAGCCATGGAAATGTATGATCTCCCCAATATGCAGTGTACTCTGCATCCATCCCTGCATCCTCTATATCTGCTCATATATCCCAGGGCATGGGAACCATCCCTACCAGCTGTGTCACAACCTAATCATAAGAAAGCAATGGGCCCCAAATGCACCTGATCCCTCATTGTCTGTGCATACATCTCTGAACCCCGTGGCATCCGCTGTATCCTACCGAACTGCCTACATACCATGTCTATCAACTGCCGCTCAATAACATATGGTGTCCGACCAATTAGATACCTGCTCCAGAATACATACGACAACTCCACTACATCATCCTCCTACTCCTCACAGTCTAAGTAGGGCCTCCATATCACACTGTCTATCTCATCAATAACCCTGCACTAGTACTCCAGTCTCCCAATCTGTGGCTATGACGTAATCATATCATACAAGTGTATGTAACTATGCCCATGTCCTTTGCCTCTAAAGTGCATCGGTTGTGTAACCGACAAATGCTCATATACCCATACCTGCAATAGTGTCACTCCGCATCCTAATCCTGCTGATCTGTGATATACAAACTGATGTAGCTCATAATACAAGTGTGCCAGTAGACATGACCCCCATGTAAACCTAGTGTGCTCTATCACCAATGTCTCCAGAGTCCTCCCCCATCCCACAACCAACCCTCGTTACACCCTATCCGAATAGAGGAACCCACTGATCACTTTTGCTAGCACTACTGATAGCGCTAATCCTGTCGCTATCATGCTATCCCAAGCCACATGTCCAGCCCTCATCTCCAGTCCTGGATCCTGAAACACTTGTCTCAGTGCATCCCTGTCTCCCTCTCGATCATAAGGAACTAACTCCCCATCGATCGGTATCCTCAATATCCTATATACATCCTCCAAGGTGACTATCATCTCACCCATTGGCAAATGAAATGTGCAAGTCTCTGAGTGCCATCTCTCAGGTAGCGCAGTTAGTAACCCCATGTTCACCCAAAACTTAGGCACATACAAAATATATCGCAAGCCCATAGCCTGAACTGCTACTCTATCCTTGAATGTCAGCTCTGCTCACAAACTCTAAGTCGGAGGTAATCTCTCCCGTGACTCCAACATCGGTAAGTCCTCCTGAAGTCAAGAAAATCAACTGTGTCAATATTAGTGGCATTCCCTATTCAGCACAAAGTGCCGCTTTTTATCCTAGTGCTTATATCTATCATATGGAACTCTATCCTAGTGGTACTCCCTGTTCATCACAAAGTGCTGCTCTTTTATCCTAGTGGTACTCCCTATTCATCACAAAGTGTTTCTCTTTTATCCTAGTAGTACTCCCTATTCATCATAAAGTGTTGCTTCTCTATCCTAGTGGTACTCCTTGTTCATCACAAAGTGCTACTTTGATCCTATATTTTAGGGTACCTACTTGAGTGTATCCTCTTGAGTAGCTTATCCAATTGACAATGTATGTTCTATAACAAAATTATCAATTTTAGCCTAATCCAATTGGCAACGTATGTTCTATCACAAAATTGTCAATTTCTATGGTACTCCCTGTTCATCACAAAGTGCCTTGATCTATCCTATCCTAGGGCCTCTGCTTGAGTGTATCCTCTTGAGTAGTTTCCTGATTGGCAACGTATGTTCTATCACAAAATTGTCAATCCCAGCCCTATCTGTTATCCTAGTCTTCCCTAGAGGACCTACTTGAGTGTATCCTCTTAGCAACTTATCCAATCGACAACGTATGTTTATCACAGAACTGCCGATTCAACCTTGAAGACATAAACGTGTATTCATGATGCAAATGCGCTTGCATACTTCACAAACATGCCTATCTTGCATAAACATGCCTAAAATACACAGACGCGCTCGCATCTGACACAGGTTCTACTGAAATCATAGACGCGCCTGGCATAAACATAGACGCGTCTAGCCTACCTAGACGTGCCTGGCACCAACACAGACACGCCTTACCATTTTTACCCCACTTGACATTTTTTCTAGACCTACCTAGAGCGTATTTATTACACTACCTAGCATGCATTTATGACAACAATTAATGCAACAAAGTACAAGGAGGTTTTGTGGTACTCATCGGATCTCTTGCATCTGCTGACCTCTGATATCGGTGAACGTGATCGAATCTGTGCACCAATGCCATTGCTACTGACTGCTGACTGCTGACTTCTCTCTACTCTCTGCACTCTGATCTCTTAGGTGTGTGGATGAAAATGAGGATTTTTTCCCTCGTAGTCTATCTTATAGACTACCCGAGCCCTAGTTTCCCGAGTCAGTCTTCTTTATCCCATGACTTTGTCACTTTATCCTATCCGGTCAGTCCATTCTAGCCTTTCCTTCTTATCAAAAGATTGTCTACGATCTTTTCAAATATTTTCATCCAATCTCTCGAGGGGGCATATCATTCCCATCTTCGGGCAACTTTGTATCAGTTCACCTTATCTTCTTTGAAACAACGCGATAGACTGCTTTGTCTCAAAGAGGGGAAAAATGTAGACACCAAAAATTGTCTTGTCTTATTAAATAAATATCTTTATTTATTTAATTATTTAAGCCTAATTCTTCTATTAATTAAATAAATCTTTATTTATTTAATTAATTCATTTATCCTCTTCTAGCCTTATTTCTCATTTAAATAAATATTTTTATTTATTTAAATTATCGTTCCCCTAAATTAAATAAATACTTTTATTTATTTAATTATCCCACTTCTTCTATTAATTAAATAAATATTTATTTATTTAATTAATTCATTAGCCTTTTCTACCCATGACACATGCCATTCATCTCTTAATTCCTACACTACCTATCCTCTCATTATTTTCTTATTTTCTCTACCTACCCTCTAATCTTAGCCAACCATTTATCTTTTACACCTCTTAATCTTATCCATCCATTTCTTATAGTGTCTTCTATATAAGGAGACACTTCCTTCATTATCAAACCCCAACTACGCTTTCGAACTTTCACATGCAATCAAGCCTACTTGCAACCACATTTCCGTTCTTTGTTGAGCTCTTGTGCACACATAAAATCTAAGAGCAAATATATCAAGCAAGATCAATGGAGATCCAAACCCTATTGGACATGTGATGGTATAATCTTTGTGATTTTATTTGATTTGCATTGTCTTAGGTAATCTTCATATGTTATGGTGGATCTTTGTTGTTGTTAGGCTAGGGTTTTGTGGTTGAATTCATTTAGTTTTTCAATATTGTTGTTTCCATTTTTACCATAAACATCTTGAAATCTAGAAAGTTATAAGGAAGTTCTTATGGTCTGATGGGAAAGGAAACAATAAGATACATTCCGTTAAATGGGGTTGGTGTCATATTGAGAAGAGATTGGGAGGGCTCAAACTAAAGGATCTGAGACTCCAAGGGATTGTACTTGCTGCAAAATGAATCTTTCAAGCGTTTGAAGGTAGTGAACCATGGAAAGTCTTGGTTAGAAGCAACATTATGAGGGATGAACCTAAGGGGGCTAAATCTTGGAAGTCTTTACCCTTTTGTGACTTGGTAGCTGGAGGTTTCCCGTCTCAGTACAGGGTTCGTGTTTCTTTAAATTTATCTGAAGGGCCTAGGAAATAGTTAGACCATTCATCACCAATAGTAGGGATAGTAAAAATGATGACATTCATGAAGAGAGATCTATCTGGTGGAACCTTTTCCACTCCTCTAAACCTCTTGCGCTTACACAAGGCTATTTTTCCAGAGCATGGGCTAACAAAGGTATTTGTTTCTTTAAAGACATTATTGATAGTGACATGCTTATGAGTTGGGAAGCACTTAGTGCTAACTATGATCTTCCAACTTTCCAAAAAATAAGTTACAATATGGTTAAAAGTGCTTGTGTTGTTCTGCAGTTGCCTAAAAATTGTAATGTGGATAATAATAGATTTATTTCTTATAAATGGAATAATGATATCCTTATTTCTAATGTTAAGTCTATCATTGTTTATAATACTCTCTCTTATGATGAGTCTATTATCAATCATGCTAATACTTTGTGGTGTGCGAATTTATCTTTAAAGCAGTGGCATAAAGTATTCACAGAATTATGGAACAGTCCTATTATTCCTAAGAAAAAATATTTTAATGGATGATGTTAATTAATAGGCTTCCTTTCAGGAAAGATCAATCCCATATTGATATGTGCAATATATGTAGAGTGCCTGAATCTGTTAGATACATCTTCTTTGAGTGCATTATTGCTAAAGAAATCTGGTTGATGTTTGGTATTTCTATTCCTAACCAGGTTAATATTATGGAAGTTCTTACTGGTTGCATCCATGGTTTGTAAAAAGATACTAATCTATTTTGGCATATTCTTTCTACTGATATCTTATGGTACATTTGGAAAATTAGAAATGAAGATAAATTCCAAGGTAAAACTAGGGCTCCTACTGAGTCATTTCGTGGACTCACTCTTCATTATATTATTTTGCAAGTCTCTATAACTATGATGATAGAGAAGAACAAATTTTTGCGGTTTCTCAAAGATGGTCATGCTACTATGTTCATATATGAGTTGGAGAATGGATTTGAATGGAGGTGGGTTGCAGGAGGCCACACCTCTTTTGCCACTGCAATGGAGAATCTTGGTGCTGAGATTCAGAAAGCCAAAAACCCAACAATGGCACAGATCTAGATGTTGACTCAACTGCATGAAGGAAGGAAGACAATCTGGACGGAAGGCCCTTTGGGGTGGACAACTTGGATGGAGTCCTGTCAGGATCATCTTCATGAGTGTTGAGATGCTATTTGGTTCTTTTTGTTTGAACATGAACATTATCTATGTATACTTTTTTTGCTTGGACACATCATAGAATAGGCTATGTATAGGATTATGTTGTTTATAATGTGCATGTAGAAATGTTAGTAGTCATTGATCGGATCTATGTAGGTCAGGATTGTTGGTTTGGAGGCATGACCTCACGTTACTGCTGAAGCTATACTTTTTATAAGTTTACTCTCTATATTTAATATTAAAAAAATTAGGTCATCAACACTAAAATATAAGGTTGATTATCTCGTAAAGGAAAAATACTAAAAATTATTAAAAAAAAATTTTAAAAAATATTATGCAGTAGAGAAAAGAATCTATGTCAAGTTGATATAATTCTTTTCTAATTTGGATAAATAATTAAGAAAAAAGGTGGTGGGAATTGGAAAGAGTTATATTTCCGCACATGCAACTTTTCAAATTTATTGAAAAATATATATTTATAAAAAATAGTAAAAATTATATCCATGCACTAAAGTTTCAAGTTATCAATATACAAAAAAAAATTGAAAGAAATTGTGGTGGCTTGCGTAACTTCAATTTCAACATTTTATCAACAACTAAATTATAGTGTTAAATTTATAAAAAACTACATTAAAATAATTTTTTAAATTTTTGTTAAAATTACAAATATAAAATAGACAAAAGAATATAAATTTTATTAGTTTACATCATTCCAAAATTCCAAACATATATTTCACTTTCTATTGATTTAATTTAAAAAGTTGAATCAACATTGGCCCTTTCCTTTATAAAAGTGTGACACAGCTTTGTACTTTTACCCTTAAAAAAAGTATCGGATGCACTATTTTGAGTGTCATATGCGTAGTTCTGGATGTTGGATGCACTGAACCGGGTGTCGTATGCACAGAAACATGTTTCTCTCTGCCTGTTCGTCGAGATACCTGCAAGAAAAATAAGAATTCCTGCAATAAAAATGTCAAATTCGAGCAATTCTTGCCCCATGGTGGGTGCCAAAGATGTACATAGAAAATAGGTTAATTAGAAACCCAAGTGTACCTATGAGACATTACATTGAAATATTTAACAAGAGCATATTAGAAACATCAAATGCAACAAAATCCTTCAAAAGCATCCTATTATCCTCTATCTCCAAGGACCTATCGAGTCTATCAATTTAGTGCTCTCAGATCATGCACAAGACTCACTTAGATGACAACTAAGAGAATGAGATTTACAAGATGGAGTACAATTACACTAATATGAGAGCTAAAGCAAGGTATAAACAAAGCTAATATGAAACTAAGATGATGCTAAGCCTGATATAAACAAGATGATTTAAGATAAAATGATACTAAAATGATGATAAAACAAGCTAGATGGATGCACAAGATAGAGATAATTTAGCATTAGTATGATACAAAAATAAGAGATTAGAGATTATCTCCATTCATGTAGATGGCTCTATTTATAGGCTTTCCAATCCCAAGAGTGAGATGGCATGAAATCAAGGGCTGAGATTCAATCTAGCAAATTGGATGGTGAGGATGCAAAGATCATTTATGATGGTAGATGGAAGATGATAATTTATTGCCAAGCCATGGGTCAAGGAAGCAACATGGAGCAAATAGGTATGGAGAAAGCAAGGTCCAATTACCCAAATGTAAGGTCCAAGTACTTAGATGCAAGAAGAAAGGAGGATTTGAGTGCTTGAGTGTAAGACTTAAGTACCCTAGATGCATGTGCAAAGAAGGTTCAAATACCCAAGTGTAAAGATTGAGTACTTTGGATGAATGAAAAAGAAAAGGCTCAAATACCCAAGTGAAAGGCTTGAGTACTTTGGAAGCATGGACAAGCAAAGGCTCAAATACCCAAGTGTAAGACTCAAGGTACCTTTGATGCGAGCATTTTTGACTAGTTTAATTTGTAAATTAGCTATTTACATGTCACATGCTGATGTGTCATGATGAAGTGGAAAAATGAGTGGGGATGTGGATTTGTAGGAAAATGCAAGTGTGGTGAACAAATATGATTTTAGAAGAAGTTTGGAAAAATGAATTATATAATTAAATTGGAGAATTCAACTATATAATAGAGGAATATTTAAATGACCTTTACATTCAGATTAATTAATTGAGCCAGATTTATGTGTATACATAAGCTTTATCTTGACCATTTGATTAAGGATGGTAAGGAGTAGAAAATAATGTTGAGGAACTTCTTCACATATTTGTTCATAACTAAAGAACAATTGTTAGAAACCAAAGTGGAAGGTATACAAAATTGAGAACTGATATTATCTAAGATGAATTAACAAATTACTTTAGTGGTTGTGGATCAAAGGGGAATGACTTTAACCCATTTTGTAAAGAAATCTATAGTTGTGATCATAAAATTTTGTCCTTAAGAGGAAGGAGGAGATATTTTATCAATAAGATCCAAGCGCCATAAAGAAAAAGGCCAAGAAGTTAATTGAGATCTAAGTTCATGAGCAAAAGAATGAGTCATATAATTATATTGTTGACACTAATGATACTTTTTGACAAAAGCAAAGGAATATTTCTCCATAGTTTTTCCATTGTAACCCATTTTGAGAAAATTTTGAACAAAATATTTACCACCAAAATGCCCCATGCAAGCACCTGAATGTGCTTCCTCAAGGGTAATAGAGATCTCTAATTTGTTGGGACATAAAAGGAGAGGACTATTATAGCCTCTTCTATAAAGAACATTAGATAGAATGATGTAATGTGCAACAAGTTTGCAAATCTGAGTTCTAGTGTTCTTACTTGTAGGTTCGGGAAAGGTACCATCATAAAAATATCAAATAATATGGGAGCACCACTCATCAAAATCAATACATTATGACAATAGGCAATCTCATTAGAACTATAAAAAATAATAGGTGAAGTAAGATTATGAATGAGAAATTGGTAGTCAATAGAGGGATCTTCAAGGGATATTAGAGAAGAAAGACTTGCCATTGCATCCATATATCAATTGTCTTTTTGTGGGATAGGATATATGGTGTAAGAAGAAATCCTGTTTAACAATGAGATGACTATGTCATGGTATTGAGAAAATTTAGGTTGTTTTGATTGAAATGTTTTGATTACTTATCTTATAATTAACTATGAATCACCAAAGATACACAAGTGTTGAATCTTAAAGGCTAAATATACACGTAAACTAGCTATAAGGACTTCATACTCAACTAAGAAATTGAGACGTGCTATCCTCAATTTGGAAAAATTGGGTCAACCCTACAAATTTTGTCCAATTTGTTGTTTATATGTCCTATGCATTCTTTTCGAGGTAATTTGTGTCACTTTCCATTTGTCATTTTCCATTTTAAAATCTTCATTTGAAAATTATTTATTTTTTGTGTGTTTTGTAAAATCTAAGTGTTCAGGTGCAAATTGGTTTTACAAACCCGATTTACACCATTTTGGGCTCTAGGTTCAAATCGGGATCATAAACCCGATTTACACCTCCATGTCTTACCCTTAGCACATAGGTGCAGTTTGGATTTGTAGACCCGAACTACATAGTATTTTCTTTGAAAGTTAAACCATGGTGGAGTTTGGGTTTGTAAACTCAAGCTACACCAAACCATGGTGGAGTTAGGGTCTACAAACCCGCACTCCACCTCCATTTATCTTGCCTTTCCTTGTGTGGGCAGTGTGTGGCAGGGTTGTAGGCCCGCCATGCACATAAAGCCATGGCTTGGTACATGGCAGGTCTACGATCCCGCCAAACACTTTGCAATCCTTTGTTGCCATAACCAAAGTGTATGGCAAGTTTACAAATCTGCCTTACACCATCATTGGTTGCCATTGTGTATGGCAAGTTTACAAATCCGTCTTACACCATGATTTGAGTTTTACCCTTTTCAAGTGTATGGCGGGTTTATAAACCCGCCATACACTTTGATCCTTCCACTTAGGTGTAGATCGAACCTGTAGGTTTGACTTACACTTGGTTTTGATATGCACTGAATTAGGTGTAGTTTGGACCTATAGGTCCGATTTACACCAATCACATGTTTTTGCCTAGGTGTAGTTTGGGTCCATAGGTACGAATGACACCTAGCCTTTATTCCAACTGTAGTTCGAGTGTATGAACCCAAACTGCACCTTTGAGCCACACTTAGTCATAAGTGTAATTCGGGCCCATGAACCTGAATTAGACCAATTGTACACACATAAATCAGGGTTGTAGATCTGATTTACACTTGTTCTACCATGATACAATAGGGGTTTTGGAAACCCTAATGATACCAAATTTGGCATATGTAATGTGTTGGAACCCTAACTTTTTGGCAAAATTTAGTGTTTCCCAAAGTGAAAAACATTGGAAGTCTTTCAAATAGCCCTTTTCTGAGACACTGTGAACATAGTTTTTGTATTTGATTAACCAGGGAGAGCACTTTCACAAAGTTATTGAAGTTTTCCTTGTTGACATCAAGCTTTTCCAATTTGTGGAGAAGAATGGTTTATTTGATCATCTGATGAGGTTATTATTGTTACAAGTTCATTAATAAAAGACATGAATAGTAAGGCAAATTAATGCCAATAATGACACAGGAGGACCCAACTTCATCTCTCACAAAGGTAAATATTTTGCTTATACACAAAAATGAATTTACAAGAATTATTTTGTTAAATTGCCAACAACAAAATAAGAATGTGTTAAAAATGCAGAAGCATAAACACAACATGCGAATTGATTGACAAAGATGTTTCAATGAAATGTGGTCTCATAGATTTGACATCGTGCTTTAAATAAATGTGATCTCATAAAGTGGCATTTATAGGATATGCACAGTGAGTTCAATAAGAGGCTTTAGAAAATTTCAAACACATGCAAGCCATATTCCATAATCCTTGCTAGCATTTTCTCGACCAGCACTGAAATGGGAATACTAAAGTAGGGTTACCTAAAATGAATAAAGTCTTATAAACTATAGTCATAGCAAAATATGAATTTAAAAGGAGGTTTTATAAACCACGATGGCAATAAGGGAACCCAACAGTATATTGAAATACATCAAGGTGCAGCAAACATACTACAATTATAAATGTTCCAATATTATGGAGACATAACACGAGTTGTTCCTTGAAATCATTTCATCTCTTGGTTTACGATAATGATAAAAAATGCCCTAAATAGATTCATTGAGAAGTTAAAAAAAACAAAGGGATCTGTAATTGAGGAAATATTGTCAAATGATCCGGGATATATATAAAGTGGTTTAAAGGAAACATCAAAAAACCTTGAAATTGACGACTCTCCAAAATGATTCAACAAAATAATTTTTTTGATTAACTCATGAATATTTCTATTTGTGAGTGAAAGGATCGTGGGCAAGTGAGATTTTACCGAAATCAAGGAGCATCCATTCATAAAAGAGGTTACTCTACCCAGTTAAAGAAGATCAAGTATTTCACTAAATATGTGAAATAGTTATTTCTAGTAATAAGGTTTGAGGTGAAGTGTGCAAGGGAAAATATATTTCTTCAAAGTGAAAATTTTTCCAAAAAAATAACCATCTGGTGAATCTGCAATTGCCTATTACAAATGAAGGAGACTTATTTTTACCAACAAGTTGAACATGGAGGATAACAAAATTAATGATCTACATTGGAGGAGGCCAAAAGGGATTTAATTTTTATCACTAAGGTATTACATATGTTATTTTTCATCAAATTAAAGTTATCTCATGGGAATCAAAAGGTAAACAATTAAATATTTTATGGGAGATGCATATGAATATCTGCGAGTGAAAGTATAAGCTATTTCACTTAGAAGTAGCATTTTTCACAAGAGTGAATAAAAAAGTATTAACATCTTGGAGTTGTTTTCATGTGGAAATATTATTCTTAATAAAAGTACAAGCATGAAGATTGAGTGTAGGAGGAGTGTTATTATTTTAAAGTGTGAAGATTCAAGTGATTAAAATTAAATATTTTAATCATGGTTAATTAAACGTAAAGTTGCACTGGACAAAGTGAAGGGTCACAACCCTAAAATTATAATGTATATATGTAAGATAAGATTAGGGAAAGGGAGAGGATTAATATACAAAAATATTGCAATATATTATTATGATATCTTTGATAAGGAATACAATACCAGCTTGCTTTATGTTTCTATTCTGTGTTAAGAATTATTGTGGAGTACTTTTCGAATCGAGCTTGTTATTTTGATGCTGACAAAATCAAAGACTGTTGAGAAGTTTTTTCTGCATATTGTGGTTATCTTATTATTTTCAGTTCATGAACAAGATAATTTACATGAACTTGGATTGATTATTGTATGAGGGAAGATTAGAATTGCTTATATGATAAATGTGATAGTAAGATCTAATCATTAATAACAGTGGATGGTTTTAAGAACTGTCTAACAAGGAGAATATAGGGAAAGAAATTCATAAGACTCTGAACCCAATAGGTGAAGAAGGCATTGATCAGAATCATATACTTATAATCTAAAGAAAAGCAGTTAATTATATTTCATTTTCAGTTTTATACAAGTAGGAGATAGGAGTAGGGTTAGAAGTAAAATTGATCTATTCCAGAAGTTCATGCCATTCTGAGATAGAGATAGAAGATAGAATAAAAGAAGATCAAATTTGCTTAATTGGAAGGTGCACTCACATAGGTTTAGCAGAACCTGAAGAGTAGGGAAATACAATCACATTGATTTATTCCATCAGTTGGCCAAAATTGAAAGTTGAGCCTAAACATAAGGCTTGGCATACCTTTAGGGTTTAGCAACCAATAATTTTGAGCTCCAACATAATGCATGATCCAACTCAGTACAAATGATCGAGATAGTTGGCGATTGTTGCTTACAATTGCTGATGTTTTCCTAAAGCTACAATGTCATCCTTGTACAGATGTCAAGATCATCTCCAAGGAAAAGGCAATGAAGTTCAAGAAGGAAGACTCCTATCCACTCTTTCTCTCATCCTTAGTGGCGTCAAACATTGCGAACAACAAATGAATATGAAATATAGCCTACCTGGAAACAATACAAATATTTTCTGAAGAAGGATGATCACAATAAAGTTGTGTCTCTAGACGCTTAGTTATTTTTATGTATATCTACTGGAGTGGAATTTTGTAATTTTAATGGACACTTCAAGTGTCATTTTATAATAATATTTTGACACCTCAATGGTCATTTTATGTATGCACTAGTACACATGTAGGATTGCACGTGTCCCAAGTCAAATAGGACTCTACCTTTGAATTAGTCATAAATTAGTAGTAACTTTCCTAGTTTGATGCTGCACCTCTCCTCTACATATAGGAGGGTTTTTATTGTAATAAGGATCTTCTTTGGATGGGGATTTTTTCCATCTTTTGGGGGCTGATTTTTAATGTTTTAGGCAATGCAACAAAACTCTGCCAGTTTGGGAAGCACTCTAAAAATTTGTTTTTCGATGTAAATCAAATTGCAATCAATGAAAGAGACAAGTTGCTTTCAATCTTTGTGTTGGAATAAGTTGTAATGTGACAACATTATTGAGAGTTGATTGTGAGTATTGTAGTATTATTTGAAAGAGATTTAAACTCAATCTTGTAGTCTTTGACCTGCTTATTGTGTTTATAATTAATGATATATTGTCAAACTTGATCTTGTAGTCTTTGAGCTACTTATCACATTTGAAGCTAATGTTTCATGCTCAAGTAATGAGATAACTTGTAGTCTTTGTGTTGTTTTTACCTTCTACATTTGTGCATTTAAGGTGAAGTGTATGTTGAAGTATTTGAGCTACACATATTTCATCTTTGTTCTGGAAACCTTATAGGAAGTCATAGAAAGTCTTTGAGATTTCATGAGGGTGAAAACACAATGTTGTGTCACACTTTTATAAAGGAACCGAACAACACAACTAAAACTGTTTAACTTTGATCGCATAAAAGTGACATTTTTAAATTGAATATTGAAATGATGTAAACTGATCAAATATAGAAATATGAATGAAATTTATGTCTTTAAAAAGAAATTTATGAATGAAATAGATGTAAAGACAAATTTTTCATTGTTGAAAAATGCCAAAAATTAGGGGTTCTATTCGGTGCCACGAAAAAAAATGAAAATGGACTTAATTTTTTTTCCAAATAAAGCATATATATGTAGTGTTAAAAAAAATAAAAATTAATTTTGATGTATATTTTTCTCGTTATAATATTTTGAAGTCCAACATAGCTAAATTTTGATAGTCTTCATTCAATGTCATCTTTTGACTACTAAATTTATCATTAACCAAAAAAAAAAATACCCTTTTTGAGAAGATTCTCTCACCTAGTGAAAAATATATTTTTAAATATCATTTAACATATATATTTTAATTTCTAATAAACCTCTTTTTGAACTTTAAAAAGCTACTCGCAATGTTTAATCAATAAAAAATATTAAAATGAATCAAAATGCTAAAAAAATTATATCTCTAGATTCGTGACTTCAAGCTCTAAAAAAGGGTATTTTTTGATTTTTGTAAAAAAATATTCTGCTTGAAGAAAAATTGAGCAGAAATGAAAAGTTTCAGAAATGTAGAGTTTTTCACCTTTTATGTGCCACATTACATGACACATAGGATAGTCTGACTGGACTGACTACCCTTAGTTCTAACATTAAATTTTTTTTATTTTTATTTTTTGGATGGCACCATTTGAACTAAGGGAGTCTGGCTGAACTGAATCCGACTGAACTCAGTCCAATCAGACTCTTGACACCATTTCAGTGCCACATGGCACCACACGGCTCAGGGGTAGCCCGACCAGACTACCCTCTATTGGCCCAAAGTGTGACACAACTCCATGCTTTGGCCCATGAGCTTCTTGGTTGTATTTGAAAGTTTATTGTAAGAAAGAGTCATCTGTTTGTAAAGGTTGATTAAATAGTGATAGAAAGAAGACTTTGAGCTTTATTATTACTTTCCCTTCAAAAATGTATTTTTAGAAAAAAGAAGTAATGAGATGCTTTGTACTCTTATGGACACTTTGCTTCTAAGTTAGTATATATTTTATATCCCTGCAAATAAGAAGTGTTTTCAACCTTAGGAAAGAAAATCCATTCTAAATAGAGAATTTGGTTAATAATTACTCTGAAAAAAGAGAGTAAAGTAATTGTATCATCTTGGATTATTGTAAAGTTAGGATATAGTTTGTAGTGCAAAGGGGGAGCCTTCCCTTATAAGTAGGAGGGACCATATCTTGCCTTCTGAGAGATATTGTCTCATGTACTATGGTGAAACCCACATATTGTAAGCTCTCTCGAGTTGACAAAATTTTCACCCAACAAAGATGATAGGATAGAAGAATTGACTTTCTTAAAGGAGGTACGAATATGAAACAAACACTAGAGCTAGTTTGACATCTAGATCCATCAAAGAACAAATCCCATATATTATCCACATCTAAGTCAACTTCTTTTTCTTCTAAGTCTAACCTGTCCCCTTCTATTTGCGATAGTCAGGGCATACCCTTTTCTGCCTATCTTTTATCATTTCTAGTCCATTTCACCCTTTTAGCAGAGACACCATTTTCCACATGCCTACGCTGAATAACATAGATATTGAAATCAAGGCGTAGACACCATTTTTCAAGCGCCTATGCCAAACGATAGAGAAACCATTCCTCAATCCTTTCCCTCCTCTAACCCTTTCCCACCTAGATGCCGATATTGATTGCTAGACTAGTGCTTGCACATGCATTGCACTGCATGTGCCTGCATCACAATGCCTTCACATGTATCATTTCTTAGGTGCATGCATTGTGTGAAGGATGCAGATGCTGAAATGTTGATCAATATTTGTGCCCCACTTCATTTTCCCCTCATTTATTACTAATAAAAATCCCTACCCTAAAAGAACACAAGTTTTATAGTTTACTTACCAGATCCCCATACTTCAGTGGCCGCTAAAAATCCCTACCCTAAAAGAACACAAGTTTTATAGTTTACTTACCAAATCCCCGTACTTTGGTGGCCGCTAGTATTGTCTCACCCACTCCCCTCATTGTGTCATGGAATGTTCACCATGGTTGCTCTCCTTCTCTATGGGCTCCTTCATTATGATAATTGAGAGTGTGCAAATAACCTTCCATGCCCCCCCATAGCCTAGATATGTAGCCTTAACTTTCCCCCTTCTCCCATCTACCATTCACATTTCACTCATCATTTTTCATCACTTATTCCACTAACCCTATTGGCCCATCTCTTAAACCTTCTCCTCTAAATTTTTCTTCTATTTTCAAGATGTTGCCTTGAAAATTTCATTTTTCATCCCAAGTTCTTGAGGGAGCATCACCCTTCTATATTTCTCTCCCCATCCTTGCTGGGGCATCCTTTTTTCTTTGATCTAATGTTGTTTCACAACACTATGTCAAAGAGGGGTAAAGTGTAGACACCTAAAATTAATTAAATTTTATTTAATTAATTATCCTTTGTAACATGGTTAATTTTATTAACTATGTTAGCTTCTTTGTCCTTCCAAAGGTTTGATTTATTTTAATAAATCAAATTCCACTTTAGCCCATATCCTAAATATTCTTCTAATCCAAATTAGTTAATTAATTCTCAATTAATTAACTAATATACTTGATTCCTAAATATTATTAATGTTGAGAGGTATTCTATAATGATAACAAATTGTGAAATGTAATGGCATGAACATGTAAAAAACTCTTATCTTCTATCTAAAATTTGAAAGTCACTTACATATTAAAATGGTAATATTTAATAATAAATAAAATATTTTTAAAATAAATGAAACATAATTTATGTGTAATTGTATGTAGTAAATAAAATAGTTCCCAAGTAAAATAAATAACTTTTATGTAAATAAAATTCTTCAAATTGATATCTCTAGACATTTATTGGATAGGTGTTTTATGTAAATAAAATAGCTTCAAATTGATATCTTAACATTTATTAGATAGATGTATATAAGATAGCTATATGAGTTTGAAATTAAAAATATGATACTTTTATTTATAAACAACGTTAGCCCATAAATAATTAATAAATATAACTTTAACATCAATAATAAATCCAATACTATTTTAAACAATTAGGTAATTTTTGTCTTTCTATCAAATTGTATGAATTTGTTGTAATCTTATGAATCCCAATTGCTTATTGTGGTTGAGTTTTTCAAAGTAGAATACATTTTAGGATAAACAATAAATGATGCCATTAAAGGTTATCATTTATTCTCTAGTAAACCTTGGGATGGGGGCCAATGATTTTTTTAGTTGGTAATATTCACCAATTGGCTATTTTTTGAAATTTGGCAAATAGTTCAAGTTTTAATGTGACCTAAATCACCACATTTTTACAAAACTTTATTTTAGCCTTATTTAAATTGCTAGAGAATTTATTTTGTTAAATTTTTAAACTCAAACATTTGCCACAATATTTGATACACAATTAGGTTAGATTCACTAAAATTTTATAATTTATTGTAGAATTCTAAATTAATTTGCCAATAATATATCATAATTATTAGTTACTTTAGGATTGTACTGACAAGTTGTAAAGCTCATGGGGTTTGAAATTGCTTTTTAATTGTCAACCTCAATGGAAATCAATGGTCTAAAAACAATTTTGGGCTCCAAGAGTATTACAAATTGTTGGTACATTTTATCTCACAACATACAATAAGGAAAATTAATCGGTTTGAGGCAGCGACTGAAGTTGAAGCTAGGGCTAATACTTGGTTGGAGGATGTTGAAGCTAGGTCAATCATAAAATATAATCCACAGGTTTATGCACAATTTATAATTCTTCTTACATGGTGTTGTAAGCAATGTATTTTGTTGCTAGCTACCATTGTTTGAATTGAGAAATGCAATCTCCTATCTCTATATATTTTAGACCTTATGTTACAACCTCTTTTGCTACTTGGTTGTCTTGTAACTCTATATTTTATTATTAAGTTTAGACTCAACTCCTTTTATATAATAATATATTAAACAAATAAATACAAAATCTTCATAATTATCTATATAAAACTAAAATCATGTATATTAGGTCACAAGAGCATGAATAAAGGGTACAAAGAGATTATATAAGGGTATAAAGACCTTATATAAGTAGTATAAGTATTATGAACTATTGAAGAACTCTACTTAAATTTAAGGGTTGGCAGATAGCCTTAATTCAGGATGGAGAAGCTTCACCCTCCTAGATGTGGTGGCTTTAAAGAGTTCCATCATATACAAATCCCCTTCCATGCTCCACTTAAAGAAATGAATGAGTTAAGCCAAAATAAGGTTAATGTTACATCATCCATGGCTACACCTAGACACCCTCTCTTTATCAAGCAACTCTTTGTCTCTCACAATATCAACATTTTTGCCCATAAAATATCCCTGAATTGAATTCTAGATGATCTTCCCACAAGGATGGGTTTCTTCTAATAGCCCAAGTCCAGGATTTTTTAGTGTCCATTATTTAGTTATACATGAAATAAGAATGATATTTCTTGGTTTTAAAAGAATGACGTTTATAAATTATGAAAATTAAAAAAAATTCTAACAGTAATTACAAATATAGTATTTTTATTGATAAAAAAAATTCGACTATAAATAATAAAAATGATATAAGGTAATGAATTTAATTTAAATTCAATTAAATAAAAAAAGAAGGATTTTTAAAGGAAGCTCTCTATATTATAGAAATGCAATTTATTCTTCATCAGAATTTTAATATTTAAATATATATTTTTTATTATTTTCAAATTGAATGTCATTTTTTATGGAGGTTTGTTAACAAATTCGTTTTTGCTACTCAATACAGGAGCACAAGCTTTTAAGCTGAACTTCTTCAACTAAGAGCCTCCTTGGCCTCATCTATTTTTGACCAAAGACCCATTGACTTAAAAAATTGAAAAAATTGTATGCCAATTTTAAATTATAAAAAATAAAAAAAATCTATCAATAATTACAAAGATAATATTTCTATTAATAAACAAAATATATGATCTTAATTCCTGAAATAAATACAAGATTTGAAAATAACTTTAACAACAACAAGAATAGCTCCATAATATTTTAAACAACTAAATAGCAAAGATTCATAATTATGTATACTAAAAAGAAATCATACACATATTTAGGCCACAAGAGTATGAGGAAATCATACACTTATTTAGGCCACAAGAGTATGAAGATGGAATCTTCTCACTGGAGGGCATGAACAGCTTATATAGCTACTATCACTAATATTGAAGCACTCTACTTAAATTCAAGGGCAGGTAGGTAGCCTTAAGGCAGGACGAGCGAGAAGGTGAACACTCCTGGGCGTGGTGACTCCAAAGACTTCCGTCATATCCAGATCTCCTTCCACGCTCCATTCAAAGTAATGAACGAGCTGAGCCAAAACAAGGTTCATGGTTACATCAGCCATGGCTGCGCCTGGACATCCTCTCCTTCCTGCTCCAAATGGCAACATATCAAAATAATCCTTGTCTCTCACAACATCAACTTTTTTACCCATAAATCTCTCTGGCTTGAATTCCAGAGGATCTTCCCACAAGGATGGGTCTCTTCCAATAGCCCAAGCATTGACGATGAGCCTGCTTCTCTCAGGAATGAAGTATCCCCCAACTGCACAATCTTGTGTGGATTCGTGCGGAAGAAGCAAGGGTAACGCCGGATATAACCTCAGTGTCTCCTTCACCACACACTGCACGTACTCCATGCTTCCTATGTCACGCTCACTTACAGCCCTCTCTCTGCCGACCACTGATTCTATTTCCTCTTGCATTTTCTTGGCCACGCTAGGGTTTCTAAGAATCTCACTCATTGCCCATTCTAACGTAGTAGACGTCGTTTCAGTTCCAGCCACGAACATATCCTGGAAAATTTATACAATTTTTTTCTTTAAATGCCAGTTAAAACCAAAAAGAAATCAATAATGGGAAGTTTATTATAAATAAGAAGTGAATACGTACAAAAACAATGGCTTTAATGTTTTCCTTTGTGATTGGCATTCCATCGAGACTCTCCATTTCCAAGAGCACGTCAATGATGTCAGGCTGCTGCTCATGCTCCTTGTGGAACTCCCTCCTGCGCTGCTGGTGCTCCTCTATTATTTTACTAATCACTTGGTCCATGGAGTTGTGTACTTTTTTCATGCGCCGCTCTACTCCTTGCAAGTCCAGCCAGCCTAAGTAAGGAATGAAGTCCCCGATATTGATACTCCCTACTACAGCTGTCACCTCTGATACCATCTTCTTTATCTCTTCGCCATGAGCGTCACCGTGAAATGAAATTTTGGTTCCCGAAAGGATTCGCCACATGACTGCCTGCGAAAACGATGAAAAGAACATGGTGAGATTAACAAGCTTCCCACCCTTCCCAGACATCTCCCACATTGAACGAACAGTGAGAAGCATTTCTTGCTCTCGTACACATCTGAAGGAATCGATCCTTTTGGTATTCAGCAATTCCACCACGCACAGCTTTCTCATGTGTCTCCAATAAGCCCCGTGAGGTACAAAAATCAGATCCTTGCTATTATAGCCAATGTATTTTCCTACAGCAGAAACAGGTCGGCTGGCAAAAACCTTATCGTGGGTTTTCAAGAACTCTTTTGCCATGGCAGAAGAAGAAACCAAAACAGTGCGAACAGAGCCCAATTTCAACATCATAATGGGCCCATATTTCTTACTAAGTTCATGAAGATCACGATGAGGAAGCCTTTTCAGCTGGTTCAGATTTCCAATAATGGGCCATGCAAACGGTCCTCGGGGCAATCTCGATCCCAATGTATTCTTCCTTTTCACACTAAATCTGTGCAAAACCCACAAGAAAATTATGAGTGAACACAGTGTAGCTGTTGCTGGAGCATAAGCACACTCTCTTATTATATTTATTGAGTCCAAAGGTTCAGGAAAGCCCATAGAAGCCATATTGAGCAAATATGTAGGAAAGTTTTTCTGTGTTCTCTAATTTATAACCGAGCAAAGATGTGGAAAATTCATTCTGCGTCTCCAATTTTGTTGGCATCTCTTTTGCCTTGTTTTTTCTTCAGCTGAATATCAGATTGTCAAGAACACGTGAAAGGCACGTTCCTTTCTTTAATACATTTTTTCCTTCAGTTTGAATGATTTTTTTGGTACCAAATAAATAATTTTCTATTTCACACTATCATTTAGTGGTAGTATTTTATTTATTTTGGTATATTATTGTCAAGAACATGTATTTTGGACAGCTTTTTTCTTCGGGTTTGACTGACTTTTCTCCACCAAATAATTTTTTTATTTAACACTATCATTTAGTGGTAGTATTTTATTTATTTTGGTTTATCAACTTTATACATATTATTGTCAAGAACATGTGCTTTGAATAGCTTTAGTCACAAGAATGTTCCTCTTAATACATTTTTTTCTTGGGGATTGATTGGCTTTTCTCTACCAAATAAATTTTCTATTTAACACTATCATTTAGTGGCAGTATTTAATTTATTTTGGTTTATCGACTTTATACATATTATTGACCATGATTACAAATTTCAAAGGTATAGACTTCAATTTGATAACATCAATTCATATGAGATTTTGTCTTATTAATTATAGGAGTAGGCAGCTAGAGAACATGGGAGAGCTTTTTTGTTTTGTTTTGGCAAGCACTATCTTTATGGGGATAACTCCCTATATTGATAAAAAGCCTTACTAAATGATCATCAAATACTTCCCGACTGTGAATTACAAAGAAAAATCCAGCCCCTCAATCCTCCCTACCCACTATCTAAACCACACTAACATTACCTATTCACATCCAATACACTCACTGGTACTCCTATCATCACCCTTAAAAACTACCAATGCAAACACAAAAGCCCATTGCAAAAACATAAACCCATATGATTAGCACCCATTTACAAAAGAACATTCCACCCTATATATATTTTAGAATAATAGCCAGGTTATTTCCAAAACCCAACACCGTCTCCACTGAAAATTTTGAAAGCCAATTGTCTTCAGACTCCAACAATATTTGGAAAGGATCCAAGTTGCCGTTAAGAACTCCCACACTATAAATCTCCTAGACTTCCTCTATGACATTCCTTTTCCTCTGTTTTCTACCTTTGCCCGCTTAGACTCCTCGTCCTCTGACTCAGCCTCCTCAGACTCTGTGTCCTCTTCAGAGTTAGAGGATAAAAAATTATCTGGATTAAAGTATAACTTCAAGAAACTAGCCCATTGGTCATCCTCTAGATCCAGAATAGCATTTGCCACATCTTGTCCATCACCTGCACATATGAAGCCGACTATCCTCTGAATACAAACCTCCTTTGAGTCTAAGATATCGACCAATGAGAATACAACAGTCTCATACACTTGACCATCACAGAGATGAACCCCTATTCCCAAAGTTGTTTCGACCATACTCTGAATGGCAATAAAATTTCTTTCATCAGAATTAAAGAGTCTTCTATGTTGAACCCGAGTAGTCTCATCTCGACACTTGCAGGCCACTCCAAAATAGTAAACCATTTTGCTGACTGAAGAAAAAACTCGAAAGCCTACCTGGTATCTTTTGCACCTTTTATGATTTTCTGCTATGAACAATAGGGGGGATCAGCTTGGATAAAAGGCATGAGTGTATTCTAGATTATTCTGGGGAATTCTTCTACCATTCCGGTCGCTCAGTTCTCCTTTGCACATGAACAAACCCCTGACATGATTTTTCAAGTCATCGGCAACCTTATTCATCCACTCTCATACGTTCTGAGCAAGTCCATCTAAAATAGCTTTCCTCTTGTCCTTTTCTGTAGAAATCTCGATGAAATTCAAATCTGATCTTGACCCATCCGTGAGGTTTCTTTGGGAAGTGCTAAACCTGAGCAAGCGATATCGACCACACTTCCATATGTCCTCTGTTACATGGATCCACTACCTTATTGTTGTACGGTTGTTTCTTGACTTGTCTATCTCAAGAATTTCCTTGAATGTGTTATGGATATAATCTCCCTCAATAATTGTTTTCACTTCTCCACTGTCAATGCCTGCATTCACCAACCAGTCTGCTGACTTATTCCCTTCTCAAAGTATATGCTAAATTTTGAATGTTGTCAAATTATTCAACAATTCTGCAATTCATGACATCCAGGAGGCTAGTCTCCAATTGATAAACCTCAACCAACTTATCCCATTTATAATCACCTGCGAATCCCCTTCAATGATCACTTTTGAAATCCCCTTGTCCACACACAGTTTCAAACTTGATTCTAGAGCTTTCAATTCTGCCTCATTGTTAGAGGCCATCCCGAAGGGTCCTGAGATGGCATATTTCATAACACCTGCTTCATTTCTTATAATTGCCCCATACCTAACCTAGCTTTCCTTGGGTTCCCTCTACTAGCTCTGTCAAATTTCAGCTTAGACCAACCATCCGGGGGCGGATCCCAAATAACCTCTTTCCATCTGTTCCTTCTATCAACAATAGTACAACCTAATTTGTCCTTCAACTCCCATATCTTCTCCATGTCTCTGTCCCAGGCTAAAAACATCTTAACCTTCTTTTCTTTGAACTTAACCAAAACCACCTCCACAATACCCATTTTCAGTTTGTAAATGATGTCCCCCAAACTAAGCTCCTCTTCATTAAAAATCCTTCTATTTCTTTCTTTCCATAAGTGCCACACTACCATAGATTGCCCTATAATCCAAAGGTCACCCCATTTCGAATTTCTACTATGAATTGGCCATGAGAGAAGGAAGTCTTTCAGATTTTGATTCTTGACTGATTGCCATTGAAGTATGTCCATCAGCTACACCCAATATGCTGAAGCAGCCGGACACCAATAGAGCAGATGTTCTGCCGATTCCTCTTCGTTTTTACATAAAATGCATATGCTTGGACCCGAGATACCAATGGTCCTCAGTCTGTCCCCAGTTAAAATTCTCCCATGGACAGTGATCCAAAGAAATGCACCTGCTTTTAGAAGAATTCTTTTGTTCCAGCAGAGTAATGATGGCCAATTCACATAAACCAATCTTTTTCTCTGAGAAGCATATCCCAAATTTGCCTTGTATTCACCCGACTTGGCTGCACTCCATATCAATGAGTCATCATCATCAAAAAAGATTAATTTTTTGCTACTAAGAATTTCTTCCAACAAAGCTTGGTTATCCTTATTCCATGACCCGACCTTCTTCCAAAGGACTTCTTGATTATGCTTGACTATAGGATCCATATAATTTTCTATTGACCTTCCTATAAACTATTCAACTGACTAAATCCACTCCTTATCTACAATGAGTTCTAAGATGGCCACATATCCATTCCAGGAGTCCCACCAAAAACTTGCTTTCCTTCCATTACCGATTCTCCATGAAAATGCTCCATGATAAGCCTCCCGCTCTCCCAAATAAAATTCCAAATAGGAGATCCCAACTCGACATTAGCAATTATGAATATCCTCTCTGGAGCTCTAGAATCTAGATATTTGTGAGAAATAATTCTACACTAGGGCTTCTAAGGGAATTTGTACATCTTTCAAGACAAATCCACACCTAATGCCAAGTTTTTAAGATCCATTTTCCTTAATCTAGGTCCTTCGTCCTCCTTAACAAGACATGCTGTATCCCAATTGATGAGAGGGATTCACTTAAACTTCTTAGAACCTTCCCAAAGAAATTTCTTAAGGAGTCCGTCCAATGCTCTTGCTGCCCTAATAGATAATCTGAAACAATACATATAGATTATAGGAACTGCTTATAATACATATTTGATCATGTGAATTTTGCCTGCTTACGATAGCCATTTATTTTTCCACAATGCTGATTTGGCTTGGCAATTGTTGATAATGTCTTCCCACATATTTTTATAGTTTTTGCCAATGAAAAGAGGAATGCCTAGGTATTTCAAAGGGAATTCTCCAATCTGATATCCTAGAATGTTTGCAACTTTTTCTTGTTGTCTTTTATTGACATTGACAAAGAAAACTTGTGATTTGGTCCTATTCATGCTTTGACCAGAGCCTTCCTCATACTCTTCCAAAGTACATTTGATAGCCCTTAATTCATCTTCCGAAGCCTCTCCAAATAAAATAGTGTCATCAACAAATTGGGAGTGAGAGACAAGAGGCAAATCTTTGTGCACACTGATACCTTTCCAAGACCCCAAGTTACATTACCTCTTGATGTTTCTTCCTAGCACTTCTACCATGAGGACAAACAGGGAGGGAGACAAATGATCCCCCTATCTCAAATCGTTGGTGGCTTTGAAGTAGCCACATACTGATCCATTGACCAAAATAGAGAAACAAAAAGAAGATACACACTTCTTAATACATGCAATCCAACTATCGTGAAAACCAAACTTACTGAGGATACACAACAAGTAATCCCAAACCACCCGGTCATAAGCTTTTCATACATCTAATTTTACAATCATACCTTTCCTTTTGTCTTTGTGCATCGAATGGATTGCTTCTACTGCCAATATAATACTGTCAGTGATTTCTCTTCCTAGTGTAAAACCATGCTACTCCTCTGAGATAAACTTGTGAAGGACACTCTTCAATCTTATTGCCATAGGTTTTGATATTATCTTATATATAGAGTTGCATAATGATATTGGATGAAAGTCTTCCATTGTTTCATAGACTTGTCTCTTAGGGATTAGTGCTATTACTGTATTATTGATTTCCTTCACAAATTTGCCCTTCTTCCTAAAATCCTCTACTAGTTTCCAAATGTCTTCCCCCATAAACTCCCAGCATTGTTGAAACAACTCTACGATGAACCCATCCGGCCCAAGGGCCTTATTTAGATGCAAGGAGAAAGTGAGTTCTTTTATCTCTTGTAATGAATATGGCTTGGTGAGGAGCTCATTATCTTCCTAAGAGACTTCGGGTTCCTCCAACAACTTTGCATACTGATCTTGACCAAGATCCAAAAAAGAACCCAACACATCTTGAAAATGTGAGATCACTGCATTTTCAATCTCCTCCACTGAAGAACATCGAACACCTCTTGAGTTCCGTATTGAGTCAATCTGATTGAGAGCTCTTCTCATAGGCATGGAAAACTTGGAGTTAGAATCTTCTGCCGCAAGCCAAAGCTCCCTCGACTTATCCCTCCAATAAATTTCTTCCTTGCATAACACTCTTGCCAATTGCCCCTTCAACTTTTTCTCTAATTCAAACTCCAAGTTGGACATTCCTGCCTCAATAGTCTTCTCATTGAGAAGTTTAAGCTCCTCTTCCAATCTTATCTTTTCTACAAATATATTTTTAAATGACTCCTAATTCCAAATTTTAATTTTTTCCTTCATGAATTGCAACCTCTTCATGAAACAATAACTAAGGGTGCCTGAGAAGATATTGCTATCTGAAAACCATCTTCTAAGATTGCCCAAGAAGTCCTTATCCCTCCACCACATGCTTTGAAACCTGAAGCTACCTTTGGGATTGATCTTCCCCATGGATGAAGTCAATTGGAGAAGGTAATGATTAGAGAGAGAAATAGGTAAGATACTCGGATCAATTCCAAAAGAATCCTCCAACCATATGAAGCCAACTAGAAACCTGTCTAATCGCTTTGAGATTCGAGTAAACTCTGGTCTCCTATTAGTCCTTGTGAAGAGGCCATTCTTAGGAGCTACATCTACCACTTGATTTGAAGAGACAAAATATCTGAACACCTCCATAGTCCTATTGGATCTCATCAAACCACCACTTTTTTCTCTTAAATATAGAATAGTATTGAAGTCTCCTTCTATGATCAACCAAACTTTGCCAATAATAGAAGATTTATCTGTAATATCTTTCCATACTTTAGCTTTATCTTCGGGGTTGATAGGAACATATATATTATTAAGAGGGAATGTAAAATTTTCTGACAAAATCCTTACAAAGAAAAGCATCCAGAATTTAGATTTCTTCCTTTGAGAAACACTAACAGATTTTGGATTCCAAAGAATCTCCAAACCTCCTGCCGACCCCCTAGTTTCCTGAAAAAACCCTTTTCATCTCGAACATGAGTGTAGAAAGATAAGAGCCTCATCCAAATTGAGCTTGGTTTCTTGAATCAATACTACGTCACTAGAAATATTTTCTAACAATCGCTTAACCAAGCGTTTCTTGTCAGGGGCCGACAGACCCCTGACATTCCAAGTGGTAATCTTCATTGACATCCAAGGGAGGTTTTACCTCCCTTGGATTCTTCGTAAAATCAAGTACACTGATTATCCCTTTCTCCTTCACCCAATGTTCCCTAAGTTGCTTGTGGCTCCTTCTACCTTTCGCACCTTTGGATTTACCCAACAATACATTAGCCAATTTGCTGATGCTCCTAGGGTTTATGTTATCTAGTACATCCTCTAGAACATAGTCCTCATTTGAGCTTAGATCGTACTCAAACTCAGTATCTGATAAGCCTTTATGAATAATCAATTCTTTACCAGCCACTCCATCCCCAACTTACAATGGACTCTTATGAGGGGAAGATTTTGAGATGGGAACCGAGCACTCTGCCTTATAGTCACTCTCCAAAGATACAATCCTATCCTTCTCTGGAATGATTAGAATCTCATCTGTTTGAGTCTACAATGTGTTCATGGAATACACCGTTTTAGAACTACAGGGCTTCTCTACCCGCCTCCAAGTTTTTTCAAATCTTCTATTTTTCCTTCTAACTAAGATTATACATTCTGTAGTAGAATGGTTTTTGAATCCAAATCTATCACATCACACCATAATAGACTCGACTTCTATGCCCTGAGCCCAATTCCTATCTGCCGATTTCTACCAGATTTGTGAAGGTATTTGTTTTACCGCCACGAGTTTCATCCTGGCGTACAAGTAGGAGTTCTCCTCCACAATGTTCTCATTTATCTCCAGTAAGGTACCCAAATATGTTCCAATCTTCTCCAGACATGATTCCCCCCAATATTCTATTGGAAGATTATATAGTCTTATTCAAATCGGCTTCTCATAGATTGCCAACGGAGTCGGATCAAAGTTAGGATTCCATGACTGCAACTACAAAGGAAGATCCCCGAAAAACCAATTCTTCTGGGATAAAATATTGTCTCTGACCGCCTCTTCTACAAAAATAACCACAAAAAACCCCTTCGAGATAAACTTTATGACCACTTGGTGATGCCAATTGGAAACAACCCATTGTTTGATTCTGCTTCTCTCTAACCGCTTGCCCTCAAATCTACAAATCACCGCTAGCCTCTGCCAAAGGTTGATATCCTCTTCCACCTCATCTGACAAATCAATCAATTGAGAAGAATCTACTAGAGCCTCTTTCAAGATCGGACAAACCTTCGATTTCTCTCCTACAAATCCTCTATGAAACCCTAACCCTTTCCTTTGAGAACCCATTAGAACATGGGAGAGCTATAAAGGAGTAAAAGACATGTGACAGCCTACATGTACACATGTTTCACAAGGTGATGGAAAATATAGTTTTAAATTTAAGGGCTTCTAGATAGCCTCAAAGGAAGACAAATCAATCAACTAAGTTAAATGAAGATACCCTTTTATACCACTTTTTTATATAGAAATTTGATGAAAAGAAGATTACTTAAAATTGGTTGGACGAAATGTAATATAATTTTTTCTATTTTTTAAATTTAAATAAAATTTCTTTAATTTTTTTTATTTTAATCAAATTAATATAAAATATAAAATAGTAAAAATTTAATAATTGTCATTTTAATATATATTCTAATAAAATATTTGATTTCCTTATCTAAAATTATTATTATTCTTTTAGCATTTTCATTATTAGTTAACTTATAAAAAAACTTACATTTAATTTAACTTTTAAATTATAATATTAATATTAATAACCATCTAAAAAATTAACCAATAACATGACTGATTGAATAACACCAATAATACTTTAAACAACTAAATTAAAAACTTTGTATTTTCATCAATGTCGATACAAAGTTGAAATCTCACATGTATGGCATAGAACACTTAAAATATTCTTTTACTTATTATTATTGGAAGAACATAAGGAACATATAAATTATTAAAGATCGATCATGAAAACTTGGGAGAACATACATAATAAATACTATTAATATTAATTATTAGTTCCTATTTAGAACTAAGACAAAGACAAAAAAATTTAAACAATAATTAATCCATATTCATTTAGAAAATCATAGTTCAAAGTTTTGCTTAATCTGTTTCAACACTTATGTTTAATTGAGAAAAGTGCACATTATTTAGGGCTAAAGTTTATTAAAAATAATTTTCTCTAATTTGATTGGATTGAATTTGTTGTTGATTGTCAAGAAAAAGATGCAAATTACTAGAAGAGATAGATTGTCAAAATATAGAATGACAATTACAAGTATTGTAGAAAAAGATAAGTATTCTTATACTGGACAAAGAAAGAATATAGCTGTGATAGTTGTAGACATGCCAATACATACAAATGTAATATGTTGATAAAATGAATTTTTGAAACCCACATGTCCTTTTAGTGCTCTTCCATTTTGGCTATTTTCATTTTCTCCTTGTTGGGTTTGGAATAATTTTTTTCTTCAATATTGGGCATGGAGAAAGGATAAAATAAAGCTATAAAAACTTATTTCACTATTGTATTGTCCTCTCAAACCGTGTAGAAACTAGGCCTCAATGGTTAGACAAGGTTGAAGTGTAATATTTCTCACAACTTTGCTAATTGCCTCTAACCATCAATCTTAAATATCTAATTGTGCATGTAGGAAGTTGAGAAGGGGTTGACGAAGTACCAAACTATTTTTTTATATGTTCATATGGTCTGTATATTCATATATGCTCTATTATAAACAATTAATTTTTTAGCTTTGCTATAGATTTGGAGGAGAATTTCTATTTCAACTTTATTATTAGCTTTTCAGACACCCAATTGTGTTTATATTTGTTTGTATTTGTTTATGGAAAGGGGAAATGTATTTTCAATGGAAAAGAGTGTTTGGATGTTGTTGTTGGCTCAAATATTTAAGTATAATTTGTTGTTTGGTAATCAAGACAATATGGATAATAGGGCCCCCTTCAAATTTGGTTTGAAAAAAGTCATAACTATAGTTAAGGACTAGGGGTCTTGTGGATATGGGTATATGAACTAATGAAGGATGAAATTTGAGCATAATTAGGGCTAGTTCTTCGTTTCAATTTATATATATTACATTCAGTCCTTTGCCATAACAAAATAGATGAGTTTGATATAAGAGGTATGCAACATTATGCATATACTCCCTTTCTTTTTCTATTGAAAATAATTCATAGAAATTAGAAGTAAATTGTGTGGAACTACAACTCTAGTTAAGTGCAGTGATAATCACCATAAACTAAGACCAAAAAAAAAAGAATATAGTTCCTAGGATAGTTATATCATCAAATTAATGCCATACTTAATGATGATAGTCTATATTTCTCATATTACAGTATGCATGAACATTGTCCTTAGTTGCCTTCGTATCTTTAAACAATATGGCTAAATTTCATTCGCAAAAGTCTTCACGCACCACTCAATTATCCTAACCTCCTAATACCATATTTGCTACTACCATACATGCCACTACATCAACATACCAATACATTGGTTCTAGCATTCCCCCAACCTCTCGCTACCATCCACCTACATCCAATCAATACCATGAATATCGTCCCCTTCACCATAAACAACCTAATGACCAGGTAAACTTATTGATTTGGAAAAAGAGATCCAAGACATGAAAAATTTACTGAAGAGACTAAAGGATGGACATCAAAATAAAGCTTATACATTTGAAGAAATTTGTCCTTATCCTTTTGATAAATCAATTTTTGTGGCTCCCTACCTTCCCAGCTTTGAAATTCTAGAATTTGTCAAATATAAAGGAAAGGGAGACCCTCAAGAAAAGTTCAAGGAGTTCTTTGCTTGTTAAGAGGTCTCTTATAGTGACGTCTACCTAACAAGACTTTTCCCAAAGAGTCTAGGGGGCCTTGGTCTCACATGGTTCTCAAACTTGCCACATGGATCATTTACTTCATTTTCTAACCTAGCTGAAAAATTTATGGTCCTCTATAGATGCAATATTGAGAATGATGCATCAATGATGGACTTATGTAATACCAAACAAAGAAATGGAGAAACCTTTTCCAACTTTTTACAAAGATGGAATCACCTTGTTAAGATATTTCATCGGGACATCTCTGAAGCATACAATTTTTTATTTTATTTGTAACCTTGTTCCCAAAATGTCCTTCTAGTTGTGTGTAAAATGCCTTGAATACTTTGAATAAGTCACTAAGAAAGCTTTACTAGGTTAGAAAGAGAATTAATAGAACAAGGTTCCATTAAACATTATCAAAAGGAGTCCCTAGTTTCATCCTCTAATGACAAGCCCAATTTTTGGGCCAAAAATAAGAATGTGGTAAATGATGGTGTGACAGATGCTAGGCATGTCCAAACAATTTACATACCATCCAATACACCTCCCAAATCCAATCCACCTTGCAATCCTCCACCTCAATAAAATAAAACCAAGACCAACACTAACATTTCTGTCACCTGTAAACGACCTTGATCCAATAATTAAGAAAAGAATGAGTACACACCTCTCACTTAATCTATTGATGTTGTTTTTCAATAGCTAGTCAAGGAAAACATAGTTCAATACCCTATCACACGATCCTATGATGAGAATCAACCCAAACCCGTGTCGTACAATGACAACGAATATTGTGAATAGCACCACATTAAAGGTCTTGACAGTAAAAAGTGTATGAAATTAAAGAATTACACCAAGGATTTATTGATAGAGGAGAGGTTGAAGTTGAAAAGGCCAAATCAAATACTTCCAATGAAAATATTAAGATCTATAAGGATCCATTCCATAAGCATGATAGCCGAAAAGCCTCATCAGCTCATTCTGTATCCTATGATTACATCAATACTATATCATCTTTTGACTCATTCACTGGTCAAATAGAGGCAATTGATGATCACATTAACATCATTACCATTAAGGGAGCTGATAATCCTACCACACCTTAAAGAGGGAGAGTTGTTATCTAAGTAGCATCTTCCCCTTCCTCTAATTGCAATGTAACCACCTGCAGAGGAAGGGTGACTATACAAGGGGATCCTCCTCCTCCCCCTTCTTCCTCCACCACTCCATCCACATTTCATTATAACATCCTCGATCACCTTGGAAAAAATCCTGCTCACATTTCCATCCTCAAGCTTCTTACGACATCACTCGTTCATAATGAAATCATGGAAAAAGCCTTACTTGAGCCACATGTTCTTGATAATATCAATTCCTTACAATTTCAAGATTTGATAGGAAACCTTGCCACTCGAGATCACCTCATTTTCACTTCCAAAAATGCCCCATCCAATGAACCCCCTTTGAGGACCTTCTCCCTATCAAGGTTTGTCTAAATAAAAAATTGAATGAACCCTAGTGCCAGGAAATTAATCTTAGGTGCCATCCCAACATAGATGTGAGACACCCACCATTTGATTTCCTCCATAGTAGGCTAGATTCCTATGAATTTTGTGATAATGACCTATTTCTTTGTTCTTTCAATCTTTATGTCTAAAAAGTGATCTAGTATGACAATATTCACAACTTCCTTAGAGATTGATATGTTCATGTTTCCTACTGCAATCCTTGTGACCCTATTTCCATTGTCCTCCATGACCATCTCCATCCCTTGACCAAAACAAAGACTCACCAACTCCTGTGCACCATCTTTAGTAATGGGATTCACTTTTATTATTTTTTCCACCTGCGATTTGCACTCTTCTGCTCCTTTACTTCGTCACCATTGAAAGGCATTGTATTTGTGTTTTTAATTATTTAAAATAAATGTTCATTTCTTAATAGTTTTTGTAAACACACTCAAGCCATTATATTGAACCGTTTCCATGTCATTATAATTATGCCTCTTGACATAATAATTTATGCCTTATTATTAATTATTTTAATATTAAATTAAATTAAATTAAATTTAAATTAATGATACATTTATTTTTTTACATATTGTTTTATACACATATCCTCATACATTCTATATAAATTAATGTTGAGAGGTATTCTATAATGACAACCAATTGTGAAATGTAATGACATGAACATGTTAAAAGCTCTTATCTTTTATCTAAAATTTGATAGCCACTTACATATTAGAATGGTAATATTTTATAATAAACCTAATATTTCTAAAATAAATGACACATAATTTTTGTCTCATTGTATGTAGTAAATAAAATAGTTCCAAAGTAAAATAAATAACTTTTATGTAAATAAAATGCTTCAAATTTATATCTGTAGACATTTATTAGATAAATGTTTTATATATATAAAATAGCTTCATATTGATATCTCAACATTTATTAGATAGATGTATATAAGATAGCTATATGAATTTAAAACTACAAAGATAATACTTTTATTTATAAACAACGTTAGCCCATAAATAATTAATAAAGATAACTTTAACATCAATAATAAGTGACATTTAAAACTAAAAATAACTTTACATCTAAGCACCCTAATGGGAACCAGAAATGACGGATGGCCCTGGGCAGGCAAAAATTTCCAAAATTTTCAACAGATGGATTACAGAGGGTAGTACAATGACAGATGATGGCAAGGGTATAGGGGTTTTGAGCAATACAATCCACATCATTCAAGAAAAGGGAACTATTCTGGGCGCTTGGCAGACAATGACAAGACTTTTCGTTTGCGAACTCACCAGTTTGAGCAGTCAATATTTCCCATACATAGGTCAAAAAACCCACCTAGTTACCTTTTGGCACACATCAAAGGCATCTGAGGAAGTATAAACAAGAAGTCTTTGACATCTGCCACGAGGAAAGTCAACCTGAGGCACATGTAGGGTTTCTGGAACGATTATACTTTAAATGCCTCCAGAGATTTTAACTCACACAGGAATCCAGATCAGTCACGAAATATGCTTAAACATCATGAAACAAATGATAGGAAGTATGGGTCTTCACAACATAATGGTAATGAGGAGGTTAGGGTTCCTCTTTATTACCCTAAAGCGGCTTAGAAAGACCCCCATGCGGAGTCTTCTGTTCCTTCTACAACTGCAGTGGAAGATAATGTGTGTCTTTAGCTCAATAGGGCTCCCTTCTATCCAAAAGCTAACCTGGATAAGCCTGGTGATGTAGAGCGTAAATCCTTTCCTCCTCAAAAGAAATGTAGAAGGAAGACTGAAAAGGATAAAGGCAGCAAAATATCTGGTCGAGGGAAAACACCAAAGCCTAATCTCCAATGGAGATGCAAGAAGAATGAAAAAGGTTGATGTGGTTCTTTCTCACAACACAAGGAAAGGGTTAAATAAACAAGGCTCTATCTCTATATCCTTCCCTAAGGAACAACTTCAGACTCAAATATAGGATCTACGGCAGCATGCACTAATTTGTAAGTTATGGGATTTTACCCTAGGCTTAGATGTTCTTAAGGATTTATTGTTTATTTTATCTAGATCAATCAGAAGGGTTATTTTTGGTGTTTTTTAATTCAAGTTCTCATAGCGGGATCTTGGAAGGTTCTGGTTTGTGCATGCAACCTTGGACGCCTAACTTTACATCTGCCCACTTCCAAACTAGATTTGTCCCCTTTTGGGTTGAACTGAAATCCCTTGCTTTAGGATACAAAGAACTTAATTTGATCGAAATTATGACAAATCAAATTGGGATTTTCATCAAACATGACATGGCCTTTTTTAAGAATCCTTCCAAACTGGTTAGAGTCTATATTCTACTTGACATAGATAAAAAAGTTCCTACCCAAATGCAGTTATCTTCCAAATTTGGTAAATGGGATCAACAAATTCTAGTAGAAGATTCTCAAAATGTATGTGGGATATGTCATGACTTCAACCATGATACAACACTGTACCCTCAGGCTGACCCAACATAGAGTTTGAAACATTCGCCTCTTCCTAAGACCAAAAAGGACTTCCTATCAGAATCCGAGTCTCATAAAGGACAACACACCTTATAGAGAGTTGATCAAGCTTCTACAGAGCTTCAACCAATTACGGGTATGGTGGGAAGTTACGTGTGTGTAATGAAAGGACCTGTAAGTGATACAAAGACTTATGAGCAACAAATGAATATTCAATCCTATGACCCTTTTATAGGTTCAATGGATAATTCTGTATTTTCTTCCTACCAGAACAAATTGTTCTTCCCTATAAGTTTCAAGGACTTCAAAAACAATGCTTCTCAAGTCTCTCCTTCCTTTTTGGTAAAGTACATGGATATCATTCTTAATCGTTTGGTGATTCCTAAAGCACTTTTTTGCTTCACTTTAAGGCTGGCTAGGAATTGTTATACTAACTTGGCTTTTCTCCTTCAGCAACATCATAATAAAGACCTGATCCCTTTTGCCAACCAAACAAAATTGTTCAGAGGAGTGTGAGGATATTGGCAAGGTAGCCCCTGTTAAAAAAGGTAATTTCCCAAACAATCTTGAGGAATTGGCTAAGAAACTTCTTTTCATAGTAGGTTCTGATCTCTTTGATGAAATTGATAACAAAATGCTTCTAAAGACTCAATTCCTATCTCTCCTCAATTTGAAGCGTCACAACCTCCTCTCAGTCAGGAATTCTCATAGGAATACAATATGTTTGAGATTGTAGCCTCATAGGAAAACAATGTATGAGTAGATTTTTAATCACAACCTCAGTTTGATTATTCTCAGACATTATCGCTTGCACAATCTCCCTCGTCTCAAAGTTAGGTCAAGAAAAATCCAGCCAAGAGAGGGAGAAAGACAAAGATGACTAAATTGAAAGAAGAAATTGAAGAAGGAGTTCTGACTATGCTGGAAGTTGTTGGCAAAATGGTCAGCACTCCCCTTGGGATTTGTGACAAGGGACTAACCGCCTCCCATGCGATCCTTATCTCTATAGTTTGTATCGGGCGTTGAGAAATCGGTCATTTGACGTAGCGACAAACTGGGCTAACAAATGGTATAAGAGTGTTGGGTCACAGGTTTGAATCCCCTCGGGTAACGCTAAGGGGGAGATTATTGGCAAAATAGTCAGTGCTCCCCTTGGGATTCATGACAAGGGACTAACCACCTCCTGTGTGATCCATATCTCTGCAGTTTGTATTGGGCATTGACAGATCGATCTTTTGATGCAACAACAAACTGGGCCAAGAGACAGAAACTTCTCATTTAGCAAAAGAATGAGGAGGGCATGCTGCTCTCCTCAGGTACAATGAAGATTTTATCCTAGAATGTCAGAGGCATCAATTCCTCTAATAAACATGCCCAAATCAAATGTCAACTGGATGTTTGTGGGGAAGATATCATACTACTACAAGAATCCAAATTGTCACAACAAACCTAGGAGTCCTCAGTGATGAAGTGGGCTAAATGGAAACCAGTTCATGTTCCATCTCAAGGAGCCTTGAGAGGCTTAACCACTTTGTGGAACCCAAATTTTTTATCTATCGAATCATATAATTGTGCAAATAACTGGCAACATATGACAATAGTGAGCTTTGATCTAAGATTTTCTATATTCAATATTTATGGTCCATCCTCAACAAATGATAAGATGAATTTATGGGAAACATTGACGGATGTCATTCATGGATTGGGCATTGAAAATTTTATATTGGTAGGAGACTTTAATGCCATCGTCTCTATGCATGAGAAATAAGGAGGAATAAGTCACCCTCAAAATTCTATGGATGATTTCAGATTTTTCATATTAGATAATGCTCTAGAAGATATTGTGCCTGAGAAAGGTAAGTTCACATGGACTAATAGGAGGAAGGATTTGTTGCAAACAACAAAGCCCCTTGATAGGTTTTTGGTATCACATAATTAGCTGCTAGCTTCTTATGAATTATCCTCAGAAATCCTACCTCTCTTCAACTCAAATCATTATGCAATCTCTTTAAATATTTCAGAGTTGTCTTAGAAGGTAGATCACAAAACATCATTTAAATTTGATAAAATGTGGTATAGAGAACTATGGCTTCATGATGGAGACTGAAATAACAAGCTTTTTCATGTTTTTGCCCAAACTAAAAGAGCATCTCAGTCAATGTTTTCAATTCAAGGCTGCTTATCAGGAAAAAAATTAGTCAATTCCAAGGAGATTCAGAATGAGGGGGTTAAATTCTTCACAAATCGGCTAGGTCCACCTTAAAAAAATTTAACACACAATAAGTAGGACGAACAAGCACTGCTGGATATAATTCCCAATATTATTTCTTAGGCAGATAATGCATCACTAAAGAAACCCTTCACTTTGGAAGAAATAAGAAAGGTAGTATTCTCCTTTCTTTCAGGCAAAGCTCCAGGTCCAGATGGTTTCACAACTCTCTTTTTTAAGCGAATTTGGGATCTTTTGGGCTTGGATCTCCTTTTAGCTCTTGAAGAATCTCAAAAACATGGACCAATATTGAGCCATTTAATTTCACAAATATTGCACTCTTGCCAAAATCAAAACAACCCAAGACATTTACAAAATTTAGGCCCGTTTAATTGTGCAACACTATTTATAAGATATTTACAAAGGCTATATTTCTACATCTTCAAGGTCTCATTCCTAAACTCATTTCTCCCGAGCAAGGAAATTTTGTACCAAGAAGAGAGACTCTCGAAGGGACACTTGTTGCACATGAAGGCCTTCATTCCATTAAAGAGAACCATTTACCAACATGCATTGTAAAACTCGACATGATGAAAGCATATGACATGGTAAATTGGAATTTTCTAATGAAGGTCCTAAAAAGGTTTGGCATCTGCAATAAGTGGTGCAAATGGATACTACCCTACCTTGTAGGAACCAAGTTCTTCATCATTATTAATGGGACGCCAACAAGATTTTTCTCTGCTACTCAAGGAGTCAGACAAGGGGACCCTCTTGAACACCATTTATTTTCATTATAATGGTAGAAGCCTTGAGCAAATCAATCAGAATCAGACACTCACAAGGTCTTTGGAAAGGTATACATATCCCTCACACTGACATTGCTATATCACATTCACTTTTTGCAGATGACACTCTCCTATTTGGCAAAGCTAATCTCCAAGAAGCTAAACAAATTAAACAAGTTTTAGATCTGTATTCGTTGATCTCTAGGCAAAAGATCAATCCTTAGAAATCAAAGGTATATGTATTAAACACAAGAGCATATATCAAAAGGTAGATCATCAACATTTTAGGCTTTCAAAGTGAAGATTTTCCTTGTACCTATTTGGGAATTCCATTCTTCATGGGCAAAAATAAGTCATCCTATTGCTCCAATGTGATAGAAAGGTTGAAATCTAGAATCTCTTTGTGGAAAGCTAGGTGGCTTTCATTTTCAGGTCATATTTTATTAATCAAAATAGTGCTAGAAGTAATTCCCAATTATTTTATTGTTGTCCTCAAAGTTCGTAAATCAATAACTGAACAAATTGGAAAACTAATCTAGAACTTTCTATGGAGAGGAAATATGAATGATGCAAAGAAAATTCCTTTAATTTCCCTCCAAGGTATGTCCCTACCTAAAATATCAAGAGGAGTTGGTCTACATGATATGTCCAAGAGAAATTTAGCATTTGGAGGAAAATTAGTATGGCATATGTATTCCAAGGCTGATTCAAATTGGTGTAAGATAATACAAGCCAAGTATCTTGACTCTCAAAATCCATCCAGCTTATTCACTATTTCCAACCCTCCTCTTGGCTCGGCTATGTAGAATTTCATGATGTCTTCTAGAGAAATAGTGACATCTTACATCTCTTGGGAGGTTCACAATGGGGAAAATGTTAATTTTTGGAATGAATACTGGAATGGTCTTCCACCTCTAAAAATTGACAATGAATTACAAAATGCTATCCCAGTGTTAACTCAAACATGGGGTGAGATACTGATTGGCTATGTATGCTTAGTTTAATTAGAAACATGCAGAGCTATATGGAAAGACTTCACCAATCTATAGTTATCTATGGAGAAAAAGAATCTACTGCATCAAATTCTTGCAGAGAGAGTAGTTTTCATTTCAAAGGAAAAAGATAAAATCATCTGGGCACCTTCAAAGGATGGGAAATACTTAGTTAAACTAGGTTATGAAGCAATTATTATAGAAGATACACATATGCAAACATAGAGGGCTTACTCTTTTTGTTGGAGTAGTATGATTTTACCAAAGGTAGGTAGCTTTTCTTGGCTTGTCTTGAAAAAAGGGTCCTTACAAGTGACAAACTTTCTAGACTGCATATTGAAAATTCTTTTACTTGTGTTTTGTGTAATGAATAGATAGAGGATGCTGATCACTTGTTTCTCCAATGTCCATTTGCTCAAAAATGTTGGTAATTTATGTTACTAAAACTAGACTTCTTTACTCCTTTACCTAATCTAGTTTGGGATCTGTTTCAAGCATGACCATTGTTGTATAAAGAGTCCTTTTTCACATGTATTTGACACATCATACCAACTGCTGTTCTTTGATCCATTTGGTAGGAGCGTACCAAACACATATTCAGGTTCAAGTCTCTTCTTCAATTCAAGATGTTCAAGTTATAATTGACAAATCGGTTTCAGAATCCGTAAATGCACACGTTCAAAACTCCAAAAATTTCTCTTCTATTTTTACTTCATGGGATGATTTTATCTTAAAAACTTGGAAAAGTATTAGTTTGCCATTTAAAGGTTCCCTTAAGACTACACCAAAGGCTAAAGTCATCAGAAATTCAATTAAGTGGTTACCTCCTGCTCCTTTGTTTTTGAAAATGAACTTTGATGGCGCTTCCCAGGGAAATATTGGGGTATTTGGTGCTAGAGTTTGTATCCATGATTCAACAAGGCTAATTAAAGCAACGAAAATAGTAGCTTTACCACTAGGTTCAAATAATATGGCAGAAGATTGGGCTCTCTTGCATGGTTTATCTCTTGCCAAACGTCTTGATATTTCTCATATTCATGTAGAAGGGGATTCTCTCATAATTATTAATGCATGTAAAGAGAGATCATGTCACAATTAGAAACTTAGATACGTGCTTCAAAATGCTTGGGATTTATTAGATAAGTTTGACTCTTTCCAAATTTCGCATACTTATTGAGAAGGGAACATGCTAGCTAACTATTTAGCAAATATGGGATGCAATAAGGAAGAAGTGATCTTATCAGATGAAAATGTCCAATTAGATCAATTTCCACTGTTAGCAGAGATTGTGGCAAAGGAGTATCCATTTGGGTATAAATGATGGTAGTATACAATTAGAGTAAACTTGGATATCCTTTAAGAGGGAAATACTAACTTCTCATAGAAATATGAATCTAGTATGACCATTTCCATTTGATCTATAGGCTGCTTTTGCCACCAAAGGAAAACTTGCAGCTCCAATAATAATTGTCCCAGACAATATCAGTTCCTCTCATCATCATATGCAGGTACAACTTCTAAATTTGAATAACCCCCAAGATCAGAGGCAAAGGTATTTTTAAATCTAAGGAAGATTGAGCTTAGAAGCATGGAGACAACAATAAGAATAATTTAAGGAATGGTGTGAGATCCAAGAGCTCTCTAGTCATTAAACACCAGACCTTAGGGCAATCATGATCAGACTTAGATTAGAGAGCAAAAATAGAGGTTCAAAATATAGTGGAAAGAAGAAGGGGAAAAAGGATCATAATGTAGTGATAGTGCATGACAGTTATACACTCACAGGGAGTCTATGAAGGTCATTAATAGTCACAAGAGTGGAGGAACTTAAAGAAAAAGAAAGAAGGGCCTATTACAGACCTCTAGCAGCAATAATTAGCATCAAAGTAGTGATCTTCAAGGGGATTTTTTCACAAAATAACCATTACTAGAACCTTCATATAATTATAGTCATTGCATCATAAAGTCAGGGTATAATGTTGCAAATCAGTCACGAGTCACAGTTCTGAGATAGAGTATTTGGTTGTTGATACCAATATCAAGGGTTGTAGTTGATGAATACTAAGAGGGGGGGTGAATTAGTATACTCAAAAACCTTACTACACACTTAAGCAATTTTACTACAAACCGGTATAGCCCTTTAAACAGAAAATCGGTTAATACACAAACAAGCCAAATAGAAAATAAAGAATTCACCACAATAACACAATCACCATTACACAAGATATTTTTGATGTGGAAACCCAAATGGAAAAACCAGGGTGAGTACAACTCACAAGTCTACTATCCGCAGAATAGCAACCAGAATTGGTTAAGGCCTACAATGTTCTTCACCAGAACAGATCCTATTAGGAACCCTGATCTCTGTTATGAGATAAGTCCTATTAAAGACTACCCTGTTCAAGGATTTCAGATCCACAACTGTGAACCACCTTGTTAGAGGATTTAGAACAGGCTTAACTGAGCCTACCTGGTTAAGGGTTTCTGACTTGTTGAAGAGACTAGTAATCAAAAAGTAAGTGATCTATAAAGTAGCACAAAATTCTTAGTTATATCCTTGATTGCTCTCTATTAATGAATTGAAACATTACTTCAATCTTCTGTCCTTCGCATGTTTAATCTTTGTCGCAAGATACCTTTTTTGCAAAGACCTCATCTTACACACCACACTCAAAACCCTAGACATGATGTCCTCATATAGGAATATGATTTCATGTCGGTCCAATGAGATTATATTACAATTTCCTAGGTACAGTGCATTTGGACATAATTGTAACATGACACAGAATCACCGCATTGGTGTCAGTGGATGATAATTCATCACACTTTACAAGTTTGTCGGTTAACAAAATAAAGTATATCGATTATCGGTTTACAAACAAAGACTGGTAAACTAGAACATAGTGTTCCGATCTTAAAAAGATTGGCTGCCAGTTGGGGTCCTCGTACTGCTTGAGGTCCTCATGCAACTTTAGGTCCTCGGTCATGCTTTGATGGGTAAGCTCCTTCTACAAACACCGATAGTCTTCTACAAACAAAGACTATGCATACATTGGCATATAATACTGGTTTGAGTAATACATCACATACTACCAGTTGAGAATAACTCATACAACAAATAAGTGTGTGTCCATCAATGACAATCACAACTAAGTACAAACATCATGAAAATGCCAACAATCTCCCCCTTTGGCATTGATAGCAACACTTAGGAAAATTTGACATCTAAGTACTTACAAAACAAAAATGATGCCATAATCAAAATTACTCCCCCTAAGCATATACACTACTCCCTTTTCCAAAATTACAAGTATGTACTACTTCCATTTGCATAAAATTTTCATTCAATACCACTCCCCCTTTGCCAACAATGACAAAGTAATGCAAACATGCCACGGAGATTTACCAAAATCATATTGCATAACATGGAAACAGAGTATATGTTTATGACAATAATGAGTAAAACTTCTCAAAAATTAATTTAAAGTCTTTCAAAAATTCCTTCATGTCTGTAGACCAAGTATCTAGGAGTGAGGTAGCAATTTCACTCTGAGTCTTCATCTGGAATGATAACTCCTCCATGGCATCCATAGTACTCTTCTTGAGTGACAATAATGGCTTCCATGTTCAGAAAGCACTTCTAAAGAATTTGCAACTTAGGTAACAAAAGCAACTGAAGCTTCTATAGATCTTAAGTCCGCTTGCAGATCTCTGAATCAATCCTGGCAATCTGTTGCTTTTGAGTCAGTTTGGTTTGCCCATACACTATGATAGAATCATATGGTAATTTGAAGGTCTCCATATACTGCTTTAATTCCAATTGGAGTTGGCCTTTCTTCTCCATATCATCATCACAAAATAGATTGGGCTGGCAGATTTTGCTAAAAAGTTTATGTCCTTCAGCCATTGTTAGACTAATATCATCTCTCTGGTGGGTCAGCTTGGCTCTGTCTTCATCAATTTGCTTCACAAATTGAACTTTTAGTGCCTTTTCATGATTTTTCTCTGTAGTAGCCTGGGCAACATCTTCCAATGATTGTACTTGATCACCCACTATTCTGCATAGAAGCTTCAACTGGGCCAGTGAGGAATCGGTATTGAAAAGATCAGTATCGGGGACTAAGTTTGAAAGAGTATCAACAACAAATTGAATAACATCTTTTTCTTTCTTCTTTCTTAGTTCCTCCAATCTTTCTTTAGAAAGTTGAATACTTCTAAGTAGCTCATTTTCGTCTACAGATTTGGTAAGATAGGCAAGAGTCAATTCACTCTGACCGGTGGGATCAACCTGTTTAGCTTGAACTTGATCTCCGGTTGCCTTGGGAATCTTAGAAGTCTATCCACCTTCCTTTTCTTTGATTTCCTCTTGTCTCTTCTTCTTCTTCTCCACTTTTTCCTTCTGCACTTTCTCTTTCTCTGCTTTCTCCTTCTCCACTTTCTTCTTCTCTTCTTTCTCCTTCTCCTCTTTTTTCTTCTCCGCTTTCTCTTTCTCTTCTTTCTCCTTCTCTACTTTCTCTTTCTCCACTTTCTCTTTCTCTACTTACTCCTTCTCCACTTTCTCTTTCTCTACTTTTTCCTTCTCCACTTTCTCTTTCTATGCTTTCTCCTCTACTTTCTCCTTCTCAGCTTCTTCCGGTTTAGTACCTTCAGCATCTAATGCATCCACATCGATAGGATCATTTTTCTCATCTACTCTTTCTCCTTGATCATTGAAGACTTCATCCAGATTTGATTTTGATAGGTCAAACACTTGCTCAACCTATAGATTTGCTTCAGATACATTTTGCATCTTGACAGCTTCTTGAGCCTGCAGATGAGTGTCCTTTTCTACTTCAGAGATTTTACCTCCAAGTAACTGAAGTCTTCTCTTTCTCATGAAAAAGATGCCTTTGTACTAATCAAGAATCTCAAATAATTCAAAATTGGAAGCATCTGGGAAATATTGAGCAAAAATTTTCTCCCTAATTGTTTGCTCCTTTTCAATGACAATGCGCCATTTATTGTCCAAAGTATCATACAAGGAATTAGAAACTATAGGTTTAATATCGATGGGAGACCAATCATTATCACATAAATTCTTAATGAGTTCTTGCTCTACCTCCTTCTTTTCAGTATCATTAAGATCATTAAAATAATCTTTTAGATCATCAAGAATTTTCCTTCTAATATTCTTTATAGTCCTTTGATAATGTGTCATAGGCTTGTAAGAAGCAATGTGTAAATTTACCGGTGCAGGGGTTATAGGTAAAATACTGGTTAGCTTGGTCTTCTTACTAGATTGCCTCATCTTCTTCATTTGATCTTCTGATTTAATGTCTTCTGAATCCTTGCTCCGTTCTTGGTTTTCCTCTTCCTCTCAAATACCTTTGGCAGAATAGCCTTTGGTTTCTTCTTGGCTAGTGACCTCTTGGTCATTTTTGGATTGGTAGCAGATGTAACTGGTGCTGATGCCGATGGCACAACTTTCTTCTTCCTCTACTTCAATAGGATTAACCATCTCAGAGTAGGTACTGGTCCTCTTCTTCTTCGGATCAAGTGGTGAAGCAAGTAGGGTAGAGGTATACCCAATGAGTATATCATTCACCACTTCATAGCCCATAGGCTCAACTTTCTCTTTTGTTGGCTCAACCACTTCCATTATGCAATGATCCACTTTGATTCTGAAATAAATATCATCTTCATACTTCTTAACCAGGTCACTTGATAGCCTTGTTCTCTGGTTCATCTTCAATATGAACTCATCAATATGTTCAGAGTCTCCAGATAAGTAGATCCCAATGCTTGTAGACTCTCCTTGATTTGTCTTGTAATCGGTAGGTCACTTGACCACTGAACATCACCAACTCCCAGAAAATACCCTTGAAAGTAGAAAAACAACCCAACAAGTAGTTGACTGAACTTGAACCTTAGTGCCTTGTCCTCTTTGATGGATTTCAAATTCTCCATGAGTTGTTTTTGCATGCAGGTACACAAGTCGTACTCTACATCTTCCTTGATCCTTTGATAAGTGGCATGCATCGTAGCTGTAGGAACAAAATTCATCCTGCTGGCATAAAATACTCTATACCCGATCACCATGCATGCATACTTCACCAAGTCATCTCTAATGGTGTTGATAGTCATTTCTCATTTCTCACTCACAAAACCGGTGAGCTCTTCCACTTTAGCTTTTGTGATCTTACGAAAAATAGGGACTTATCCAATATTGCGGAAACTAATCACAACATGGATTGCCTTTGGTGTGATATCATGAGTTCGCTCAAGATACATCTTGTCACCATGAACCCTACTAAGAATAATTCTTATATGATCTTCTATGAATTCCTCGAGAAAATATGCTATATTGTGGAAATTCTTCTTCTCGATCATGCTGTACTCCAGTTTAATCTTCTTATCTTCTCCACAGAACAATCTCAACTGGGAGTGAATCACTAGAGACCCTAGGTCTTCCAGTCTATAATCAATGTAACCAAAAACATCCCCTTCGAGAATGAATCCGAGGGGAATTTGAGATAGGGCATTGTAATTCAACTTCTTCCTAAGAGATTTGGATGATTCCTCAGGTGCGGAAGAACCATAATAGACTTTGGATGTAGAAGCCATGTCTAAATAATTTCGAATGATAAAAGTGATTTGACGAAAAATACCTTATCACTCCAAACTAGGGTTCGCCGATGTCGAGCACAATACACTTCTCCAAAAGCTTGCTTTACCACTCTAACCTCCACTCTAGATAGCTTGAAATGACTACTGGGTCTTGCACAAGATTTCTTTTTGGATTTCTTCAAATGCAAGATTGATCGCTTTTGTTGTGCTGCTCAAGTTAGACAACTGCTTCTTCAAAAATAGGTCAGAAAAAATGAGTACAGGAGTCTCCTTTATACGTTCTCCTACCTACTATAATAAATGCATCACCATTAGGGTACAAACCCTAATTTTACCTTTTACCACTTCATTTCTGTAGGAAATATGCCTTGAATTCTCCTGACTAGTGTTCGGGTTGATCGATGTAACTTACCCCGATAGAACAACTTGTGGGAAGGTATCGGGTTGTGAAATTTTCCTATCGGTGTAACTATGGCCAATGAACATGTTGCAGACAAGTATCAGGTTAGGTCTACCTGATGTATCCTCCTTGTTTGGTTATCGGGAAGCAGTGTTCGAATCTGCTTTTGTGGTCATCGGGTTAACATTGCCTATCTGGTTGGCCATATTGAAGTTCTGCCGATGTCCCAATGTAGCCTGTTGGATGTTGTCCCGATCACTTGATGAAGTTGCCTTCACATGGTTCATCTATCAGAGGAGCACTATTGGACTCTAGCCGATGAACCGATGAAGTTGCCTTTGGCGGTTGGGTTGTCATCGGCAATCGGTGGAATAAGTTGGAAGCTACGCCAATGTCCAATGAGTTGGACTTCTTCTGACTTGGAGTGCATCACTCATCAGGGAAAAAATTTAGGGTATGTGCCGATGATTCGATGAAGTTGCTTAAGGTGATCTAGGTAACTTTGCAGTACTGTTGCCGATGGTCGATAGGGCCAATCTGTCTGGAACCGCTTTGATGAAGTCGTCTACTGGTTTATCAGGGATGAGGATTGCTTGTTCGTAGTTATGTCGATGACCGATGGAACCTTCTTCATGTGATTGGTTAACATGTGAGCAATTCCGGGATGATCAAATGATTATCGTTATACCGCTATGATGAGATGCATGAAGGTTATCCATCGCGGCTTGGCAACCAAATGATGGGATCCGACAAGAGAGAAGATCAGGCAACTTAACAAGTGAGCAAGTCTAGGATGATTAGACAATTGTTTCTATACCGCTATAGCAAGATGTACAAAGTTTATTCCTTGTGACTTGGTGACCATGGTGGGACCCAGTGACAAAGAAGAGCTTCATTCCAAGCAATTAGTGAGGTTGTGCTAAGGTGGCAGGGCAGGGACCCCGGAGCCAATCAGGGGGTGCCACGTGGCAGAGCGTAGAAAGAGATCAAGGAAGATCGGACGATCAGAATAGCTGTTTGGTTGTCTTCCTAATGACCTGATGGAATTGCCTTCGATGATCAGGGTATCATCAGAGATTAGGACAACTGGTTGTTCGCTACACCAATACCCGATGAGGTCGCCTTCGGCAATCGGGTTGACTAGATGAAAGTTACGCCGAAGTCCAATGAAGTCGTTTACTGCTGATCGGATATCAGGGTAACTTTTCAGTGTTGGTTCCGATGGCCGATGAGGAAGCATCTGATTGCAGATGGTCGCCCGGACCGAAGTCCAAAAGACTAGTAGGCGGACACTTGGAATGTTTCTGTCGGTGTATTTGAATACGAACTGACCCGACTTCTGGATGAATGTGGGATAATATATTTTCCACGAGTTCATGAATGGACAGGTTGTTACTCGATGGTTACGTTCCAAGGCCATTATACAAACTGACAGAGGAATGTTTGGTTGGACAGATGGTGGTTTCTAGAGATGTAACCGATGAGCAGTGCAAAGAAGGGTGTGCATGAAGGCAGTGTGGAGGTGGTGGTTTTATAAGTAGCCAAGTCAATGTGTTTGCATGTGGTGAGAACTGAGTTTTGAGATCAGAGTCCAGAAAATAGGATCTGATAACTTTATTGTAATCGTGTTGTTTACTGAATAAAGTGATCTCTCTTTGGTGGTGGGTTTTTTACCTGTAAGGGATTTCCCATGTATATCTGGTGTCTTTCTCTGGTGCTATTCTGTCTGGTTCATCTTAATCTTCTGTCTGTGTTTCTTATAATGTATTGCAAACTGAAATTGAAATACTTCCTTGCTTGATAATCCCTTAGAATTGACGATAGGAGAGCATTTTTCGTGCATATCTTTCCTTAGAATTTCTTATGTCGATCGACAGGTAACCAATACCGATAATTTCTTTTGTGACAATGATAACATACCATACGAGGTGCTCTCCATGGTCTGATGTTCACATTTCCATTCTTTCTCCTACATGTTGCAGCAGCGTGACCGCTACCATGACAGATCACATAGGTTGCACACCAACTGTTTGTCTCTCCATAACCATTTGACCATTGAACATAGGTTCTATACCGGTTTGGGTTCCAGTTCATAAGAAGTTGTTGGACAACTTCTTTTGATCTTAGTGCATAACTTCCAAGGTTGTTCATAACTGATCTGCACTCAAAAGATCTATGCCCAAACTTGTTGCATGCATAACAACGACCATTAAATCTACCAGTTCTAGCCTTGTGGTTATACACATTATTTTGCATGTAAGGGAAATTATTATAAGTCTTGCTCCTACATACATTGGCAGTATGGCCTTCCTTATGATAGTTAAAGCATACAGGTTTGAACTTTGACTTACCTTTGCTTTTGCTGCTGTTCTCAGGTACCGATTGCTCTTTTGGCGCATCAATCTTGGTTCCAGAGGATTCACCTTCCTCTTCTGCAAAGAAACCAAGTCCAGTGGTATCTCTTGATGGCTTCATTGATTCTAGCTTTTGGTCCAATTTTGCAGCACTCCAGTTGAGCTTTGCAAGTATCTCCTTCATCTCAGCAAGTTCTTTGGAAAGAGCTTCATTGGTATTTATTAGGGTTTCATTCTGAGAAATTGCTACATTGAGTTCTGCTTGCATTTGTTCTTTCTCTTCCTTACCTTCTTGCAGATAAGCGATAATGGTACCAATTTCTTGATTCAACTTAAAGATCTCGTGCTCTTTGTCCTTCACTAGATCCTCAACTTTTCTTCAGTTTTCCAGTTCTTGACTCATCCTAATGGTCAGTGCTTCCAGCTGCCTCCTCAAGTTAGTTTTGGACTCATTCAGTTTCTCCACTTCTTCAACTAGGGCATCCATGTCTACTTCATCAGAAGAGTTGTTTTCAGTAATTTCCAGCATTTGCTCAGCAAGTTCTCTTCTTTTGGATAAAGAGGCTTTATACTTGACCTTAAGTTCATCATAGGTTCTCTCAGATTTAGCCAGACGGTGAGTGAGTTCCCTCATGCTGTATTCCCCCATATCTCCTTTCAAGCAGCTAGACTTAAAGAAAGGTTGGCTCTGATACCAATTCATGAATACTAAGAGGGGGGGGGGGTGAATTAGTATACACAAAAACCTTACTAAACACTTAAGCAATTTTACTGTAGACCGGTATAGCCCTTTAAACAACAAACTGGTTAATACACAAACAAGCCAAATAGAAAATAAATCATTCACCCACACTAACACAATCACCATAACACAAGATATTTTTGACATGCAAACCCAAATGGGAAAAACCACGATGAGTAAAACTCACAAGTCTACTATATGTAGAATAGAAACCAGACCGGTTAAGGCCTACAATGTTCTTCACTAGAATAGATCCTGTTAGGAATCCCGATCTCTATTAGGAGATAAGTCCTGTTAAAGACTACCCTGTTCAAGGATTTCAGATCCACAACTGTGAACCACCTTGTTAGAGGATTTAGAACAGGCTTAACTGATCCTACCCGGTTAAGGGTTTCTGACTTGTCGAAGAGATTAGTAATCAACAAGTAAGTGATCTACAAAGTAGCACAAAATGATTAGTTAGATCCTTGATTTCTCTCTGTTAATGAATTGCAGCATTACTTTAGTCTTCTGTCCTTCACATGTTTAATCTCTGTCACAAGATACCATTTTTGCAAAGACCTAATCTTACACACCACACTCAAAACCCTAGACATGATGTCCTCATATAGGAATCTGATTTCATGTTGGTCCAATGAGATTAGATTACAATTTTCTAGGTACAGTGCAGTTGGACACAATTGTAACACGACATAGAATCACCACATCGGTGTCGGTGGATGATAACTCATCACACTTTACAAGTTTGCCGGTTAACAAAACAAAGTATACCGATTACTGGTTTACAAACAAATACTGGTAAACTGGAACATAGTGTTTCGATCTTAAAAAGATTGGCTGCCCTTGGGGTCCTCGTACCGCTTGAGGTCCTCGTACCGCTTGAGGTCCTCGGTCATGCTTTGACCGGTAAGCTCCTTCTACAAACACCGATAGTCTTCTACAAACAAAGACTATGCATACATTGGCATATAATACTGGTTTGAGCAATACATCACATACTACCGGTTGAGAATAACCCATACAACAAATAACTGTGTGTCAATCAATGACAATCACAACTAAGTACAAACATCATCAAAATGCCAACAGTAGCCTAATATAATAGAGAAACACCTTCAACTCTTAGAGCATTTTTTAGTATTCATTAGAGGACAAGGATGAGGATACAATACAAATAGTGATCCAGTATAAGCACAGGATATTTTAAGGTGCATCAAATAAAAAATGGCCATTGTTTTAAAAGAATAGAGTTTACAGTCCCTTGATCTAACACAAACCAATAAGCAAAAGCCACAGTCATTATTGACACCGCCTTCATGAAGTAACAATCACTATAGATGGAGAGAAAGAAGTCAAGTCATATTCACATCCCTAAGCCATGAGCATGAGAAAATAATCAGACAGCGGATACGATCAAAGCCATAGGGTTTTATGCCACATAAGGTTTCAATTTCAGAGCAACAAATCCTCATACAATGAACAAAGCCATCTATTAAGCCATGAATACCATAGAACAGTGAATGTCAAACCTAAAAGTACATTCATGTTTAGAGAGATGAGATTTTTCACAGTCCATGCTAATTTCAAATGTGCTTCTGGATTCAACTGTGTAGAAGTTTTTGCATCAACGTTTCAAATCACACTCTATGATTCATCATCAGGATGAGAGAGCTGCAAAAGAAAAAAATGTGTAAAAACGTAGACCAAAGCCATATAAAAAGGATGAGAGAGGGGGAAGAGTGACACCAATTCCAAAGGGGGCTCAAAAACCAAGGTGGAAAATTTCAACTAAAACAACAAGAAAATCAAATACAAAGAAAAAAAGAAGAAACTAAAAATAAAGGAATGTAAAGAAAATAAAAAAGAGGAAAGATAAATAAGAAGAAAGCACAAAAAAGAAAGAAAATACCTAAAATAAAAAGAAAGTAAAGGAAAGAATACATGAATACATACATACATACATACATACACACATACATATATACATACATACATACATATACATGTGTGAGTGAGCTTGTGAGTGAGAGTACATACACACACACACATATATATGTTTGTATGTAAAAATAAGTATGTAAGAATACACACACACACACAAACACACATATACACACATACACACACACACACACACATATATATGTACATATATGTATGTATATATGTATGTATGTATGTATGTATATATATATATATGTATATATACACATATACATATATATAAACACACACACACACACACACACATATATATTATGTACAAATCTATACATACATACATACATACATACATACATACATACACACACACATATACACATATATACATATACATATATATACATATATGTATATGAATATATCTATATACATATATACATACATATATACACATATATACATATATACATATATATACACACACACATATATACATATATACATATACATATATATGTATGTATATATATATATATATATAGATATATATATATATATATACATGTATATATACATGTATATACATATACATGTATATACATATACATGTATATCTATATATATATATACATGTATATACATATACATGTATATGTATATACATGTATATATATATACATGTATATGTATATATATATATATATATACATGTATAGATATATATATACATGTATATATATATCTATACATGTACATGTATATATATCTATACATGTATGTATATACAAGTATATACATATACATGTATGTATATACAAGTATATTCATATACATGTATGTATATACCTATATATATATATATACATACATGTATGTATATACATGTATATACATATATATACATGTATATGTATATACATGTATATACATATATATACATGTATATGTATATACTTGTATATATATACATGTATACACACACACACACACACATATATATATACATGTATATATATACACATACACACACACACACACACACACATATATATATATATATTTGTGTGTGTGTGTATACATATATACACACACATATATATATACATGTATATATATATATAGATATATATATACATATGTATACATATATATATACATATATACATATATATATAAAACATGTACATACATACATATATACATAGATATATATATATATGAGTGTGAATATATATATATATATTCTTACATGTTTATTTTTACATATACACATATATATGTGTATGTATGTACTCTCACTCAGACACACACTTACACATGTATATATATATATATATATATATATATATATATATATATATATATATATATATATATATATATATATATATATATATATATATATATATATATATATATATATATATATATATATATATATATATATATATATGTATGTATGTATTCTTTCTTTTACTTTCTTTTTATTTTAGGCAGTTTCTTTCTTTTTTGTGCTTTCTTTTTATTTATCTTTCCCTTTTTTATTTTCTTTCCCTTCCTTTATTTTTAGTTTCTTCTTGTTTTCTTTGTATTTGATTTTTTGGTTGTTCTAGTTGTAATTTTCTACCTTGGTTTTTGAGCTGCCTTTTGAATTGGTGTCACTCTTCCCTCTCTCTCATCCTTTTTATATGGCTTTGGTCTGCATTTTTACACATTTTATTCTCCTGCAGCTCTCTCATCATGATGATGAATCACAGAGTGTGATACGAAATGTTGATGCAAAAATTTCTACACAGCTGAATCCAGAAGCACATTTGAAAATACAGTCATGATATTTTATGGTAGACAAATGACATATTGGTTTCATGTTACCTAAACACAGTCACCATGACAGTAATGAGAGTTGTAGACACAGTCAATCAACATCCCAACCCATATTCAATGGCCTTCAAAAGGTTAATTAGCAGCATGACAATGAATATATAATATAAAGAGGCACCAACGAACTGTTAAGTAACATTTGCAGCCCTAAAGAAGACATTTACCAATGAAAGGAAGTCTAGGGCACAATAAGTACACATGGCAGTGAGTAAGAACAGAGCTATGGCATCAAAAGGCATAAGAATATAGTCACAATATTCCATAAAGCAGTCATCTAAAATAGAGGAGTATTGTCAAAGACATGGATAGTTATAGAAACCTTTGAGATTGAGACTTCACACACAACAGATAATGAAAAGACTGCTCGGTATAAGCATGAAAAGGCAATGGTATTTATAAATCCAAGTCAAACTTCTTATAAGTAGTGAATACAAGGAGCTTGTAATATCATCCAAGGAGATATCACAATCAAAGAATCATCAAACACAAATAATAGAGTGATTTGTAATAAGGCTGAGGTTTTAACAGAAGCATAATAAGAGAGCAACAATCATTACAATGACCTTATCTATTGTCAAAGTAGAGTATGAGCAGCAGTTATCCATGATTCCAATACATAGAGACAAACAAGAATAGCCATAAGTCACAGTCAAAGAAAAGATGAAAAGAACATAGTGAGCAACCCTATATCATGACTGTTGTAATACAAAGAATAGTGAAATATTCACTGTCAAAAGCAGTCATAGCCCTGCTACAGCAAAATATTTAGTCACTAATATAATATTCATGACAGTGCACATCCACAAAGGGCCAATGAGTGATAAAATACAGTGATGTTTCATTGTGTTTGCAATTACAGTCCCAAGAAAGAAGACCTAAGGCGGATTTCTCAACCAAAATAGTGAAATGTAGTAACATATCAATAAAATGAGGTTGTTGTACTTTTGAGACTACCCTTTGATAAGAATCAAGATAGTTATATTCTTTCATGGAATAAACAGTGACATTTTCATGACACAGTTCTTGAATCATCAAAAGATACAGAGGTTTCATTAAAAAGTTAAAAATCATCAAAAGCCATTTGCACAAGGAAAATACATAAAAGTCTGCTACACTGTAGGGAAAAGTGGTATGAGCATGAAGAATGATCTCTTATCAAGCCAAAGGAAGTAAGCCTTCATGAGATCATTTGAGGAAGATGTCATTGTCAACAATTGTATCACAATCTTATTGTAAGTATTTTTTTGTAAATCTTTTATATCTCTTAATATAAATATATATAGGCTTTCAGCCTTTCGCAAAAAACAACAACATGAATAATAACTCTAGTACTATTTTAAACAACTAGGTAATTTTTGTCTTTCTATCAAATTGTATGAATTTGTTCAGTCTTATGAATCTCTATTGCAAATTGTGATTGAGTTTGTCATAGTAGAATACATTTTATGCCAAACAATAAATGATGCCATTAAAGATTATGATTTATTCTCTAGTAAGGCTTGGGATGGGGTCAACGACTTTTTTAGTGGCTAATATTCACCAATTGGCTATTGTTGATGATCTTCAAATTTATGTTCAAGTCTGAAGTTATATATATTATTAATTCTTTACTGATATTCATTGTTTCTTATGTCTCAGGTTGCTGAAGATAACATTAATAATTTTGATGCATCCTCAGCACTCCGTTTGCATTTATTTATAGTCCTATGCTTCACTGATCAAGGCATGCCTTGATCGGTCATGTCTTTTAGACATGCCCGATCAAGACATGTCTTGATCAGTGCATAGACACCGTTTCAACTAAGATTCATGCTTAGTATATGTTAACACCGATAACTATCGATCACGTCATTTCCTTTTATCGTGAGTTATGCCGATAGCTATCGGTCACGATATTTAATATGCCGATAACTATTAATGATCGGGGCAACATTAATTAGTATAGATGCTCGATAAATGATTGGGATAAGTTAACAAATAAATGATCAGTATTTAACATGCATTTTTAGAATGATAACTATTATAGTTATCATATGATACGATAGCATTTAATCGATGCTATCATATGATAGCTATGGTAGTTATAATTTTGGTCTAATCACAACATGAGTCATGTTATCGATTATGAGGTCTATATATTTAATTGTAGTTATATCGATAAGGTAGATGATTGAATGAGAGATAAATGAAGTCTCTCATTCAATCATTTATCTTACCGAAACTACTAAGTTTCAACACTTCCTCTTAGCTAGGGAAGATAATTATAGACTCATGAAATAAGCATCATATTTCTTATAATAAAATGTATTGTATGACTACATAATACAAAGGATCATATCACATATGCTCATGAAATGAAAACATCACTTAATGAGTGACACAGGAATATATCACATCATCTCATGATATAGATATCACATAACACGCGATATCAGTATCACATAGCATGTGATACCTTGGATATAAAATACTTAGGAATGTTAAATTCCCTTATATCTAGGTTATGGCATGTGCACTGACATTATGTCACATAATGTCTACCATAACACATCATGGCACATCCATGAGTCAGAGTGATATCAAGTCAACATGATATCAACATTATAAGATCGTCACCTCATAATGTTTAATACAAGTGTTCATAGTCTAAAAGATCGTCACCTTTTAGATTTGTACACAGGGGGTGGAGCCCATAAAGTCATATCACAACAAAAGAAGTTTACACATATTAAACATCTCATATATTAGTACAGATTACAAAACTGATTATGACTCAATCATACCAAGACCTTTTCTGAAGTGTTCAACTTTTACTCTGGCTAGAGGTTTGGTCAGTATGTCTGTTGTCTGGTCTCCTGTACTGATATATTGTAACTGAATCACATTTCTATCCACCATATCTCTCACATAGTGATACGAGATCTCAATGTGTTTGGATCTATCATGGAACACAGGGTTTACAGAGAGTTTTATACAACTCTGATTGTCACAATGAATTATAGTAGGCTTCATTGGTCCTCCGAATAATCCCATAAGTAACTTCCATAGCCATAAAACTTCTTGCGCAGCCATGGAAGCTGCAATATATTCAACCTCTGTAGAGCTCTGAGCTACTGAAGACTGTTTTTTGCTAATCCAAGATATCATAGCTGAACCCAAACTAAAGCAGCACCCTGAGGTGCTTTTCCTATCAGTCACACTTCCAACCCAATCTGAATCAATGAACCCGTGTACATTTAAATCAATATTCTCATACTTGACTTCATAGTTGAGAGTGCCTTGAAGATATCTCATTATATGTTTTACTGCCATAAGATGAATCTCCTTAGGTTCACACATGAATTGACTTAGGGCATTTACTAGATAACAGATATCAGGTCTAGTATTGACTACATACATTAAGAATCCAATCATCTGTCTGTAGAGTGTAGGATCTACCAATGGGGAATCTGTTGTTGCCTCCTTCAGTTTGTGAAGATTAGTTTCCATGGGAGAAGTCATTGGTCTGCAGCTCATCATGCCAAATCTCTTCAACATGTCTAAAAGGTGTACTTCCCTTGATTAAGCACAATGTTGTCAGAGTTTTGCCAAACTTCCAAGCCAAGGAAGTAATGTAGAAGGCCTAAATCCTTCATATAAAACTCTTTCTCAAGGTCTTCCTTACATTGATCAATAAGATAACCTTCTCCCGTAATTAAGAGATCATCAACATACAAGATCAATATCAACATATCATCTTTGATTTGTTTGAAGTGTAGATTTGGATCTACGTCATTTTTTGAGAATCCTAATCCCATGAGGTAGCTATCAATTCTTTCATACTAGGCCTGAGGGGCTTGTTTTAGTCCATATAGGGCTTTCTTTAATCTGCACACATGTGATTTTGCATTGTGGATCTCAAACCCTTATGACTTCTCTAAGTAGACTTCCTTCTTAATTTTCCCATTCAGGAAAGTAGTCTTTACATCCATCTAATGGAATTTCCATCCTTTGGCTGCTACAATAGCTAGTACTGCTCCGACTGAGGTGTATCTAGCAACTGGAGTGAAAGTTTCATCATAGTCTATTCCCTCCTTGTGTGAGAACCCTCTGGCTACAAATATGGCATTATGTTTCTCTATGCTACCATCTACAACATGTTTGATTTTGAATAGTCACTTGGATGAAACAACAGATTTTCCTTTTGGTCTAGGAACAATTTCCCAAACATCATTGTTTAAGATGGATTGATATTCTTCTAACATGGAATCTTTCCATACTTGGTTTTTAAGTGCTTCTGATACATTAGAAGGTTCTATTTTGGAGAGATCATTCATTAGGGCTACATAGCTAGTGAATCTTTGGGCCTCTTACTTTCTCTAAAGGTCCCCAAAGGATCTACAAAATTCCTTGCATCTTCCATTGTTTTGTGCACCCATAGTGGTCTTTTCTTAGGGTTTTCCTGGAGTGGAATTTGAACTTGATTTCCATACTCTTCTGAATACTCCCTCTAAACCTCAGGAACAAGATCCTTTTCTAGGTCTGAAGATGGAACATAAGTCTCTAACTCAATAGAGTATCTAGCCCTTTTGAAGGCTATGTATTCTTCAAATATGACATCTCTACTGAGTTCAATATTACTATGTTCAGGTACAAATATCCTATAGGCTTTAGAAGTTTCACTATACCCAACAAAGATTCCCTTTCTTTTAGAAGGTTATAGTTTAGTTCTTTTCTCTTTAGGTATATGAATATAAACAGGCCATCCAAATATCCTAAAGTGAGTGATGTCAGGTTTTATACCTGTGAAAACTTCTTCAGGGGTTTTATCTTCAATGTGGGAGTGAGGACATCTATTTTGTATGTATACATCAATGTTGGAGGCTTCCGCCCAAAGATGTGTTTCTAAGTTTTTGTCAAGAAGCATGACTTTGGTTGCCTCTACAATGGTTCTATTCTTTCTCTCAACAACCCCATTTTGTTGGGGGTTGTAGGGGACAGTGAACTCCCTCTTAATCCCAACAGCTTTACAAAATTCTCTAAAGATGTCTGAAGTGTATTCCCTCCCATGATCAGTCCTTAAGTTTTTTATTTTTCTTTTGGAAGAGTTTTTAGAGAGGGATTTGAATTCCTTAAATCTCTTGAGAATCTCTTCTAATTCCTTACGTTTAAGAAAATAGATCCAAGTCTTCTTGGAGAAATCATCAATGAATATTACATAGTAAAGGAACCCCCCTAATGATGGTACAAACATTGGCCAACATAGGTCAGAGTGAACTAGCTCTAAAACATTGCTTGTTTTCCTAGAACTATTTTGAAAGGAACTCTTAGTATTTTTGCCTAGGGCACACTCCTTACATGTACCAGAATGGTATTGTTTTAACTTAGGCAAATCAATTACTAATTTTTCCATTGAACATAAAGCACGAAATTTTAAATGACCTAATCTTCTATGCCAAATTTCATTTGAATCTACAATCTCATGAAGTAGGGCTAGGTTAGATTCAATACATACCTTGTATAAATAGCCTTTTCTATGTCCTAGGGTTGTAGCCTTCTTGATGGAAGAGTTCTATGGCCATACTAGAACTTTACCATTCATGAATGCTATTCTGTACCCATCATCTTCAAGTGTGGATATGGAGATTAAGTTCCTCTTGATGCCAGGAACATATAGGACTCCAGTGAGTTGAAGAGACATGCCCGTCTTCAGCTTAATGGTGCAGGTACCGATGCCTTTCACTGGATGTGCAGAGTCATCACCAATGGTTACTTCCTCATCAGTTTCTTCTACCATGGAATCCAGTAATTCTCTATACCTAGTGATGTGTCTTGAAGACCCACTGTCAATGATCCAGGTGTTAGATTTATTGGACACTTGACTGGAGAGAGAAGAGTAGAATACATTCTTCTCAGAGTCATATTCTTCCCCTTTAACTTTTGCAAATGTAGCTTGTTGTTTGATTCTATCTAGACATCTTGCTGCATAGTGTCCATATTGATCACACCTAAAGCATTGAATGTGAGAGTTGTCTCTTTTAGATGATCTTTTGTCATGTCAGTTCTTTCTCTTTTTGAAGTGTTTCTTCTTATTTTTCTTGTTGGAGTTGGTATTTAAAACATGGAGATCTTCATCTATATTATTTTGTTTGATCCCCTTCTTATTTAGCCTTGACTCTTCTTGAAGACAATCTGCTCTTGGCCTATCAAATTTTGGAAATTTATCTCTTCCACTGATGCCTTGGACAAATGTCTCCTAGGTACTAGACAACCAATCTAGAGCAATGAGCATTAGCTCTTTGCTCTGGATCTCATATCCAAGCATTGCTATTTCAACCCTTAGGGATGATATCCGCATAAAGTATGCATTGATTGACTCCCCTTTGTTCATACTTATATGATTTATTTCTCTTTTTAGAGCCAGGGTTCTACTTGCATTATTTATTTCAAATGCACTTTTGAGTGATTTGAACATCTGATAGGCAGTTTCATGTTTTGTTATTATTGGCATGATGTGATTCTTACTCCATCGACTATAATCTTCATAGCTTTTTCATTTCGCTCGACCCATGTTGATTTGTCAGGTTCATCGTCTGGTTCTTCAGATTCAACTTTAATAAATGACTCAACCTTGTTTTCTTTTAGAATCATTTTAATTTTGAACTTCCATGCTGAGAAATTGTCGCCTCCTTCAAGTCTATCCTCAAATCTGATAAAGTTAGCCATGGGAAATATGATGTTTATATCTTTAGTTTTGAACTTCTCAAATTTGAATGCCTCGGGTTTGATCATTGTGGCTCTGATACCATGTTGATGATCCTCAAATTTATGTTCAAGTCTGAAGTGTTATATATTATTAATTCTTTACTGATATTCTCTATTTCTTATGCCTCAAGTTGCTGAAGATAACATTAATAATTTCGATGCATCCTCAACACTCCATTTGCATTTATTTATAGTCCTATGGTTCACCGATCAAGGCATGCCTTGATCGGTCATGTCTTTTAGACATGCCCGATCAAGACATGTCTTGATCGGTGCATAGACACAGTTTCAACTAAGATTCACGCTTAGCATATGTTAACACCGATAACTATCGGTCATGTCATTTCCTTTTATCGTGAGTTATGCCGATAGCTATTGGTCACGATATTTAATGTGCCGATAACTATTAATGATCGGGGCAACATGAATTAGTATAGATGCCCGATCAATGATCGGGATAAGTTAACAAATAAATGATCGGTATTTAACATGCATTTTTAGAATGATAACTATTATAGTTATCATATGATAGCATTTAATTGATGCTATCATATGATAGCTATGGTAGTTATAATTCTAGTCTAATCACAACATGAGTAATGCTATTGATTATGAGGTTTATATATTTAATTGTAGTTATATCGATAAGGTAGATGATTAAATGAGAGATAAATGAAGTCTCTCATTCAATCATTTATCTTACCGAAGCTACTAAGTTTCAACAACTATTTTTTGAAATTTGGCTAATAGTTCAAGTTTTAAGGTGACCTAAATCACCACACTTTTAATTTTTTTATTTAACCTTATTTAAATCGCTAGAGAGTTTATTTTGTTAGATTTTTAAACTCAAAGATTTGCCACAATATTTGATACATGATTAGGTTAGATTTGCCAAAATTTTCTAATTTATTGTAGAAATATAAATTATTTTTTCAATAATATATCATAATTATTAGTTACTTTAGGATTATATCAACGATATTTAGTTGCCACCATTGATTTAAAATATAATCTAATGACCATAATTGTATTCCATGATGTAAATTGTACCTACAAATTATTTTTAATACTAAAATTTTAATACTCATGGGGCACAAAATTGTTTTTAGGCAGTTGATTTCCATTGAGGTCAACAATTAAAAAGCAATTTCAACTACCATGAGCATTCCAATTTGTAGATATTTATTGCTATGAAGCACTAGGAGATATCCAACTTGAGTGAGAAGGAAGTTGATAGAATGATAAATCTTTGTATGTGTTCCATTTTCTTAAAGCAACATTTTTATTAGCATATCTTTCGTTTTAAAAAAAAAAAATTATTTTTATAGGAAAAAAATTTTACATTAAATTTTAGGTCTTTTGTTTTCTAGAACTGTTACAAGTGTGGTTGTCATTGCACCAAAAGATCGACCTATTAATGTCTGATACAACCACTAGATTTATAGAATCCACAAGAGGCAGTTAAGCCATGGCACAAACCCAAGTGGTGCACTGCACAACACAAGGAGAACAAGGGTGCACACCTTGCAACAATCCCCCCCAGCGCAAGTGAGGGGTTTAAACCTGTGACCAAGCTCTGATACCACTTGTTACAAGTGTGGTTTTCGTTGCACCAAAAGATCGACCTGTTAATGCTCGATACAACCAATAGACTTATAGAATCCATAGGAGGTAGTTAAGCCATGTCACAAACCCAAGTGTTGCACTGTACAACATAAGGAGGCCAAGGGCGCACACCTTGCAACAAGAAGAATGTATTTGCAATAGTAATTAGTACATACTCTTATTATTTTCTAAGATTCGCCAAGGTTTTCTATCAAAAAAAATTTATGTTAAAAAATTTGCCTATAAAAAGTTAATATTTTTCTTTAAAAAAATGAAAGATTCATCAATAAAAATGTTTATTTATTTTTTCAAAAAAGTTAATATTCATTAAGACTTTATATTTTTTTGGGGGGGGGCGGTTTCTTAAAGTAATCATTGATGGGGGTCTTGTTTTGTGAACATTCTAAAAGAAGAATAAGGCTTAAATCTATATTTTTGAAGCCATTAAGAGCGGTTTCCAATTCTAGAATTGAATGTTCATGGAAAATGCTCTTTGTATTCACCATAAAGAATTGTGCTCTAAGAAGATTGAACACATACAATGATTTATCATTCTATCAACTTCCTTCTCACTCAAGTTGGATATCTCCTAATGCTCCATTGTATTAAATACCTATGTTGTTCCAGAGAATATTGCCATTGCAAAAGAACAAGTTTTACCTGAAGGTTAAGGAGAAAATATAACCCTCGGGTTTATGTAAAGTTTATAATGCTGTTGTTTGGTGTTGTAAGTAATGTTTTTTTTTTATCTCTCTACATATATGTTATGTACAACTAAAAAAGTAGTATATTTTGTTGTTAGCTACTATGGTTTGAATTGAGAAATGCAATCTCCTCCATCTATATATTTTTGACCTTATGTTACAACCTCTTTTGGTTCTTGGCTGTCATGTAACTCTATATTTTATTATTAAGTTTAGACTCAACTCCTTTTATATAATAATATCTTAAACAAATAAATAGACAATTCTCATAATTATCTACATGTAAAACTGAAATCATACATATTAGGTCACAAGAGCATGACTAGAAGGTACAAAGAGCTTATATAAGGGTACAAAGACCTTATATGAGTAGTATAAGTATTATGAAGTATTCTAGAGCACTCTAATTAAATTTAAGGGTTGGTAGATAGCTATAATTCAAGATGGAGAAGTCTAAACCTCATTGATGTGGTGGCTTCAAAGAGTTCCATCATATACGAATCCCCATCCATGCTCCACTCAAAGAAATGAATGAGTTAAGCCAAAATATGGTTAATGTTACATCAACCATGGCTACACCTGGGCACCCTCTCTTTATCAAGCAACTCTTTATCTCTCACAATATCAACATTTTTGCTCATAAAATATCTCCAGATTGAATTCTAGGTGATCTTCCCAGATGGATGGGTCTCTTCTAATAGCCCGAATAGAGGATTTTTAGTATCCATTATTTAGTTGTATTAGAATTAAGTCATGCAATAAGAATGACATTTCTTGTACTTAAAATTGCATGTCATTTAAAAACTATAAAAAATAAAAAAAGTCTATCAATAATTATAAAGATAATACTTTTATTGATAAACAATTTTAGACTATAAATAATAAAAATGATATAATGTAATGAATTTATTTTAAATGAAATTAAATCAAACGAGAAGAATTTTTAAAAGAAGCTCTCAATATTATAGAAATGTAATTTATTCTTCATAACAGTTTTAATATTTAAATATTATTTAAATAATAAAATATTTATTATTTTCAAATTAAATGTCATTTTTTTATGGAGGTTTGTTCACAAATTCATTTTTGTCCATAAATCTCTCTGGCTTGAATTCCGAGGATCTTCCCACAACGATGGGTCTCTTCCAATAGCCCAAATGAAGTATCCCCCAACTGTACAGTCTTTTGTGGATTCGTGCGGAAAAATCAAGGGTAACACAGGATATAACCTCAGCGTCTCCTTCACCACACACTGCATGTACTCTAAGCTTCCTATATCACGCTCACATACTGTCCTTTCTCTGCCGACCACCGACACTATTTCCTCTTGCATTTTCTTAGCCACACCAGGGTTTCTAAGAATCTCACTCATTGCCCATTCTATTGTAGCAGACGTCGTTTCAACTCCAGCCAAGAATATATCATGTAGAATTTGTATAGCCTTGTTAGACCAACAAACTTGGAAAAAGTTATATTAGGGATTGTATTATGAATTAAAAAAAAAAATAGATACGTACAAAAACAATGGCCTCAATATTTTCCTGTGTGATTGCCCTTCCATCAAGGCTTTCTATTTCTAAGAGCACGTCAATGAGGCCTTTAGTAGCAATATTCTGCTCCTTGCCTCTATTATCTTTTTAATCACTTGCGCGATCAAATTGTGTACCTTTTCAGCTGCCGCTACACGCCTTGCAAACCCATCTAGTCTATGTAAGGAATGAAGTCCCCAATATTGACAGCTCCTACTTTACCTACAACCTCTAAGGAAAGCTTCTTTATTTCTTACCCATTACCACCCACTTTAGCGTGACTATGAGAAAAAATTTTAGTGTCGAAAAGGATTCGCCACATGACTGCCTGCATAAACGATGAAAACAAGTTGGTGAGATTAACAAGTTTCTCACCCTGCCTAGACATCTCCCACACTGAATGAATAGCCAAAAGCATTTCTTCCTCTTGTGTACATCTGAAGGAATCGATCCTTTTGGTATTCAACAATTCTACCACACATAGCTTCCTCATGTGTCTCCAATAAGGCCCGTAAAGAGACAATATTAGATCTTTGAAATTATAGCCAATATATTTTCCTACAGCAGTAAGAGGTCGGTTGGCAATAAACTTATCGTGGGTTTTCAAGAACTCCTTGGCCATAGTAGAAGAAAGAAACCACAACAGGGGGAACAAAACCCAATTTCAACATCATAATGGGCCCATATTTCTTACCAAGTTCATGAAGATCACGATGGGGTAGTCTTTTCAGATTACCAATAATAGGCCATGGAAATGGTCTAGGGGCTAATCTCGATCTTGATGTATTTTGGCTTTGCACGCTAAATCTATACAAAGCCCACCTAGTGTAGACATATTTGGTCCCAACGGCTATCCACATGCTATCTCTACTTTGAGTTTCTATGTTCTCTCTTATGTCCATTTCCATTGTTTTCCAATTAGCCTTCTTTTCACTAATTACCATAAAAAGAGAAAATATTTAATACATTTAAAAGGATAAAAAATACAGGTTGCATTATCAAATTGCAAGGGAACTAATCTATTTTGTTGGTTAATGAAAAGATCAATTTAAGAAGAAGAATCAACGATAAGGATTGTGGAGGAGAGGGCCAAAGATCTCCTTGTTGCCTAAATTTATCTTATGTTATGAAAAAGATAATTTTAGATATTTGGCTAATCGCCTAAGTTTTATACTAACAATTACATTGTAGTTTGTTGGACACAGGAAAAAACAAACAATTTAATCTTTTATGGACTTAGTAGTAATAGAATGTGTATATATAAGTAACATAGTATAAGCTATGAAGCCGAGAAAACTTCGTATCAAGTTTTTCTAAAATGAATCAAACTTCTTGTGTGGTCAACCCAACATAGAAATAATTTCTTTGTTTCATCGCCTAGTCGATTGAGGAGACAAGGACCACTTTTTGGAATGCTGGTGATTTTTGTTGCTTCATTAAAGTGTGTATTCTTGTCACACTTTATATTACACTATGTTTCTTATTTCTATTTTTGATTGAGTTGGGTTATTTATGCATTAATTGTGAGTATATTTTGGTGTTTATTGTTGTAGTGTCCTAAATTGTACTCACCTACAATTTTGTCCTCATTTAGGCCCCACTTTGGCATTTTTCCTCTAAGGCCTAATTAAAGAACTAATTCAACTCAGACCAAGTATCAAACACATTTATTTACTATCTTTTCTAACTCCCTAAGATCCTAGAGCCTTGATCTATAGCACCATGATGCCCAACGCTATGGTCCTCTCAAAAAGGGCCCATCTTGGGGCCTCATAATGGTCACCTAATTTGGGTGGGGACCTAGATCCTGTGTCAGCTTATGTTGGAAATTCAATTTGTTTTTCCATCAGCAAATATAAAAGGAGGACTACACCTCTCATTTCAAATATAAGCAATCACCGAATGAATTCAAGATCTCAATTACACTCTAGCAAATTCAAGTGAGCACTTGCAATTAGTATTCTATCAAGCATTGAAGCAGAAGTGAAGTAAAGATTCAAGCATTGGAGATAACATTCATGTTCTATTTCTTATGAAGACTATCTACATGAAACCCTAATTCATTGTCAAGACAAACAAAACTTCATTAAAGGTATATTATTAGGTTTTCATTCATTTTAGCCTTTTCCTCAGAAGGAAAGTATTTTACTGCAGTACTTCATTTACATTTTCAATTCAATTTCATGGTTAATTCCAAAATTGAGGTTTGACCTAAGGCAAACCCCTATTCCCAATAATTCTCCATTTTTAACTATGTGCAGGAACAAATACAAAGCCGCGTTTCATAGGATCGACATGGTTCACAAAGATGAACAGGTTCACCTTTTGAGAATTGAAAAATTTGGACCAAGGTGACCACCACCATGGCCCTAACAAATCAGGCCAATTTTTTTAGGACAAATTTGAACTTTCATCTTCTTCTCAGATCTAGGTTTGTGGCTACATATGATGACTATAACTTACTGTTTCTATCAAATTGCTTCAGTAACTCACCAATTTACCCTAATCTTTAAATAATTCAAATTTAATTCAATCTTAGGAAATGAAGAACCCCATTTAGGAGGCCTAGAATTTGATTAGAATCTTGGTTTATTAGGCTTAGATTCTACCAAATTCCATTCTTCCCTAATGTAATGGAAAATTAAATAAAATTAGTGGTTTTATTACATTTTATGGTGAAACTCTAATTTTCACCCATTACATTTTGGCGAACTCGACTTCTTACACCTTAATTTGTGATAAGCCTTTATTGTCACCAAAGCCTAGTCCCAATAATGTTAGTGGATCCCTTATTGCTGATTTATTAACTAGTGAAAATACACAACCCTCGAATGTGACTCATAGGACCACAAATGTATCCATCCCTACTGTGTCTTCATCGATTGATGTGCCCATTGTCTCTTTTCCATAAATTCATCCAATACTTTAGTTGAATCATCAAAATGTTCAGGCACTGAGGCATAATCATGTATCTGTTAACCCTAAAGTTGCTGCAAATACTATGAATATCTTGGTTCCCCAAGTGAGTAAAATCCTAGCCCAACAATAAATGAATATCCAGAAAAACCAAATTTACCAACAATTGTTACAACAATAAAAATAATATCAGCAAATACTGTAGCAATTTCCAAATATGCAAGTTCAATAGTAGAATGTAGTGTCCTTCCTTGATACACTTTTATTTTGATGCATTGTTAGAAATTCATGGACTTGTTGAGATACGTCTATAATACTCTTAGTAGATGCTTATGGTTTTGATCATGTTACATGTAGATGATAGTTATTACATGTTGACAAATGATACATTATGCTTTATATGGATGATGATATATTATGGACTGTGTTGATGTTGAGATTTATATTTGGATATTTATGCATATTCAGTGGTTTATGTTTACTTATGATATTATGTGTTAACTTTACCTCATGATTATATTGGATATGATGATGATCTTGATGTTATTGATGTTGTGTCTTCATTATGATGCATTGTATGTACGTGGATGAGATGATGTCATGCCACTCATTGCGAGTGGGGTGTGATGTTGCGATTCTCTTACCACTAGTGTGTCTACTTCGTGACTGTATTATATATATATATATGTTGATATATATATATATATATATATATATGTTGTGCATAGATGTTTGGTGTTATGTAGGATTCCACGTACTAGACATCGATTCCACCTGGCTTCACAGGTCTAGGCGTGTCTCTAATCCCAATGGAAATTTGATAATGGAGAATGATACAATGTCCTATCACATTCTAGGCCTAGTCGATACCTTGTCAGTTCTAGTACTTTGGTTAAGTTGTCATGTGCCATTTATTTAATTATTATATGGGTTGGTTATATTGTGGTAATTAATTTATTAATAATGTTATAATTTTTTGATTAAGTTAAAAGAAGGTTTTGAAGGGGCCCCGAAACCCTTTACATTAGATTATAAAATAGATAAAGCATTGAAAGACCAACTAGATAGAACAAAAAAAAAATTAGGGACTGCCCCTAAAGACAACATGCAACCCATACAAAGAAAGGGCCAACAAAACCAGCCCAAACAACCAACTATAAGGGCCCTCAAGATTTGCAATTGGCCTTGTGGGAACGAAGAGTCATATCAAAAGAAGGCTTGAACATCTTTGAATGATTCCCCTTTACAACAATCCATCCATCTTTAACTTTAGCTATCACAACTGACCAATCCGAAGGGCCCAACACCGATCCTTTTGGACTGGAAAAAAGAGTGTCTAAAGAAGGAACAACAACTGTCGTGGGCACAAGATCATAACCAATAGATGGGGAAGAAGTTGTGCCAACACATTGCGAAGAAGTTGGCGGGGTAAGAGACAACAAACCATTTTCAGCAGAAGAGACAACATCAACCTGTATAACAAGATCTTTAATCATAGGGACATCTGTAGTGGCGTCCGAAGAATTCATTGCCAATAAAGAATTCAAGCCAGCCAAAGTAGAAAATCCAACACCCAATGACTCTTTAGAAGTATCTGAAGATTTCTTAATCGTGTAATGCCGACAAGAAGCCCCCAACCACCATGAGGCTATAGGATTTTTCTTCTCAGGTCCACAATTCTAAGCCACATGGCTGGTTTTAAAGCATCTACGACTCCTGAAATGAATACCTTCATAATCCAAAGATTGGACCCAGCTGCCAGAAGAGGAATTAATGGCAATCTCAGCTAGCAGTCCCTTACAAACATCTAGCTCAACCATAATGCGAGCAAAAGTAGTATGGTAAAGCCCAAAGGAGTCATTATCCACCATAATGAAGCTCCCAATAGCATCAACAATTTATTGAAAGAGAGAATCAACCCACAAATGGAGAGGAAGGTAAGGAACTCTAATCCAAAATGGAATTTTGTTGAACTTCTCAGAAAGGGGGTTAAAATCAGAGTTTTAAGGTTTGGCCAAAAATGACATTTTATCTTTCTCATAGAAAAAAATTTGACATAGGATTTTTCTACTATCCTTTGCATTCCCAAATGCAGCAACAAAGAAACCTTTAGCCATAGGGAAAATGTGAACAGTACTAGAAATGACAAGATTCCTGTGCTGGGAGATCCATTTATACAACTCTGAGAGGCTGGGCCAGATACCCTTGAATCTATAGATAATACTATGCTCTGTAAAAATCATCACATTGTTCTCTATTTCCTATTCAGACTCCTCATTCACATTGATAAAGGTGGCGCATGAGACAACGATAAACCCTAATCCATCCCCTCTGTGAAAAAATGAAGATGGAATCCTCGAAACCTGAGTAGAGTCGAGGCAAGATCCATCAGTGGCCACTGACGCCCAAGATGGACTAGCGCGCTCAGGATCAGCCGTAGCCTGATCCGATTTGGTGGGGAGAGAAACAACAGGGGTGTAGGCGGGAGAACTAGGTAGGAGTTGCGATTTCAAAATCTCCATCAACGGTATCCTTAATAATGTTATAAGTTTAATTGTGTCATTAATAAATAATATTCATTGTGAGTTTAATGATATTAAATAAATTATTTTAATTGGAATAATTTGCTGGAGTCCTTCGCAAATTTATTTGTTATTCATTTATTTATTTTATTTAGAGATTTTATATTTAAATGGGATTTTAGTTGGTTATTTTATTTGGAGCTTTTATATTTAATTGCTAATTAATTATTTATTCTTTTTTTTAAAAATTTAGCTTTATTGATTAATTGGAAGTTTTATGTAGGAATTATTATTTTTAATTATTGTCTCTTTGTTTTCGGAGGTGGAATTCGAGTGAGCCCTATGCTTGCATTGAATTTCTGTATGCATAGTATCTTTTTATGTGTGTGCTATCTTATTTTTCATGTGCACTATTTTATTTGTTATATGCGCTAAAACACACAACGTACACACTAACATGTGTAAGAAATGCACCATACTGTGTAATAAAAGTGTTGGACTGTGTTATAAGTGTGTCATTTCGTGTTATATATGCACCATTTTGTGTTATAAATGCGTGACTTTGTGTTATATATGCACTAATTCATGTTATACACATTACTGTGTAATATGCACCACTGTGTTATATGTGCTATTCTATGTTATATGTGCTTTTTTGCATTTCTGGGTTATTTTTGTTGGAAGACAACAACAAATATGTGCTTGAGAGATATTTGAGAGATGTGTTGTCATTGGTGTCAATATATTTCTTTGTCTATGATAGTGATGCAGTGAAGTTCAGTGAGTTAGTTTGTTCAACATGATGAAGATAAGCGTTTGCGGATTAAAGGGTTTGTAGAGGGTTGTCTTTAGTTGATTCAAATCAATTTGCATAGGTCCACATGGAGATTTGATTGAGTTATGGGTATCTATGTTGTGGCTGGTTTTTCAGTTGTTTAATGGTGATAGAGTGATAGTATTTTGATCTACATTGCTCCACATTGTAATATCTTGTTCTGTGGATTTGGAGGAATGTTTGGGACATTAGTGTGTGTCCTCAATTCAAGTGGTTCATGGTTTGGAGGTACGCAAGTGGTTTTTCAAGGTTGACAGTCATTGCAGTTAGTGTTCTTGAGGTTTGGTTTGAAGATGCTGGTGATTCTAGTAATTCGTGTTTGTGCAGATGTTGCTATGGTAATTCATGATTCTTGTGGATGTTTCTGGATCGTGTGCCTTTTTTGTTGGTGGTCCGCATTGATCGTTGAGCTCATAATTAATGTTTTTCTTTGGTATACTGGTGTTCTTCATGTTCTTAGCCGACCAGATGCTTGTAGAGTGTTGTAGATGTTCGAGACATAATTTTTGGAGGTGTAATGTGTTAGAGGTGAAAGATTTGGATCTGTGCTATGTCTTGACTCACATTGCTTGGTTCGCATGTAATATTGCATTGAGTATAGTTGTATTTTTGTATTTAGGTGGAGAGTGTTGAGCCAACCTTGATGATTTCTCCAATGTTTGATGTCATGTATAAATAATGTAATAATCTTGTATTTGAGTGTGGGCGATAGATGTGGATGAGTGTATGTGCGCGTAATGTATACATCTTTTGAAGGTAGAGAAGAAGTGTGAAGAGTAAAGTTGTTTTGTGCTTCAATGCAATTGAACTAGGAATTAAGATGATATTTCATAGTTCATTATATTCAGATGTGATCCATGAATCTTTGTATAGGCAGTGAGCCTTCCCCAGGCAATGAGCCTTCACTGGGTAATAAGCCTTCTTATTTTGAGCAGTGAGCTCTAGGCAGTGTGCCTGAATGCATGTGGATTCCCCATTGTAATACTTCTAACAGAGTATACCTATTTTGTGGGTTCATCCCCATTGTGGTTTTTCCCTTAACCGGGTTTTCATGTCAAAAATCTTGGTGTTATGTGTGTTTATGATGTGTTTTTGACTTGTGCTTTCATGTTTGATTATCAGATCTGAGAATAAGTTTAAGTTGCTTGAGTTTTTGAGACAACTAATTCACCCCCCCTCTCAGTTGTCTTCCCTATTTCATCAATTGGTATCAGACTATTTCATTAATTGGTATCAGAGCTATTTCATCAATTGGTATCAGAGTAGGTTCCTCCAAAGAAGCTTAATCACTTGAGCTGATTTGGGATGGCAACTTACAAGAAGGACAGTCCGAGATTTGATGGTACCTACTCTCTTTGGAAGAGTCACATGGAGTGTCATCTAAGATGCATTGGTGAACCTGACTAGGATATTACTAAAAGAAAGTATACCATTCCTGCAAATGGTCCTGCAACTTCGGATGAGATAAAAAGTGTTGAATACAATATTAGGGCTAAAGAAGCATTGTTGAATTCTCTAACTGATTCCGAGAGGACAAATGTTATGGAATTGCAGATTGCTCATGAGATCTGGAAGAAGTTGAAAACTTTGTATGAAGGTGATAGTTATGTGAAGATTTCCTAATTACATATCCTAAAAGGAAAATATGAGATGTTGAGGATGAGCGAAGAAGAGAACATCACTTTTTACATGCAGAAGGTGAATGAACTGGTGTGCAATATCAGATGTGTTGATGGGAAGTTGGAAGAATAAGAGATTGTTGCTAAAGTGCTCAGATCTTTACCTATATCCTACAAGCACAAAGTTATTGCCTTTAAGGAGATTAGAACTGTGACAGATGTAACTAGGGACATGTTGATTAGTAAGCTTTCAACTTTTGAGTTGAGTGAGTTTGGTGATTCTCTTCCTAAGGTAGAATCTGCATTCAAGGCTACTGTTTCTGGAAAGGATAAGTAGAGATATGATTCAGGAGAAAGTTCTTCAAGAGGAATGTATAGATATGAGAAGGCAAGGAAGGAAATTGAAGAATAAGAGTGAGAGCTTGAGGATCTTGAAGCCCTTATTGCCAAGATATTACCCAAATGTGTTGGTAAGTATGAAGGAAAATTGCCTCTTAAATATTTTTCTTGCAATAAGATAGGTCATTTTGTCTCAAGGTGTTCAAAAAGAGTTCCTAAGTCAAAACCTTACAAACCTAAATATTATAAGAGATTTTATTATGCTGCTAATAAAGGTGTGATAAATGATGAATTTGATAAAGGAGGTTTGAGTGATAATGAATGCATGTTTATTGCTATCAAGGAAGATGATCCAATGCCTGCTAAGTCTACTAGTTGCATGAATGCGGAAAGAGATTTGGCTGCACAAGTTGACAAGAAAGATGAATGGGTGATTGATAGTGGATTCTCTCACCATATGATAGGTGATAAGAGTAAGTTTGTGAGTTTTCAAAAGTATGAAGGTGGCATTGTGAAGTTTGGTGATGACAAAGCTAGTATAATCCATGGTAGAGGACCCATTTCTCTTGATGGTAAGTATAATACTGATGATATCTTGTATGTAGAAGGTCTAAAGCATAATATCTTGAGTGTTGGACAGATGGTTGACAAGGGATATGATCTTAAATTCAAGAATGAAAAGTGTAGAATCTTGAGTAGCTTCGGAATTAAGATTGCATCATGTACAAAGACTAAAGGTAATATCTTTCATTTAAATAGTGCTAGCAAAAGATGTTTGATTGCTCAGGTAGATGAAAGTTGGTTGTGGCATAGAAGAACGTGTCATGTGAATTTTGATAACATTGTTAAGATAAGTTGTACTTAGGCTATGAGAGATCTTCCTAGGTTGATGAAACCTGCTAACACTATGTGCAAGGAATGTCAGTTAGGAAAACAAACCAGAGTTACTTTCAAGAGTAAGAAGCATTATTCAAGTGGATTATTGGATATTGTGCATACTAATCTATGTGGTCCTTTTAGAGTCAAAATTTTGCAAGGAGACAAATATTTCATGTTGTTGATTGATGACTATTCTAGGATGATGTGGGTTACCTTCTTGAGGGAGAAGTCTGAAGCTCTAGACAAATTCAAGATTTTCAAGGCTATGGTTGAGACAGAGACAGGTTTGAAACTAAAGTGTTTGAGATATGATAGAGGTGTTGAATTCACTTCTGGTGAGTTCAATGCATTTTGTTAAGAACATGGGATAAGAAGACAATTGTCTGCTCCGAGAACCCCTCAACAAAATGGAGTTGTAGAAAGGAAGAACAAAACCATTCAAGAAACTACCAGGATAATGATGTTGGAGGGAAATTTTTCGCATCTCTATCGGAGAGAATTTGTGAGTACTACTGTTTACACTCTTAACCGGGTGCATATCAGAGATGATACCTATAAGAATCCTTAAGAATTATGGTTTGGTCATGCTCCTAGTGTTAAATATTTTAGAATTTTTGGAAGCAAATGTTATATCAAAAGGATGAAGATCTAGGAAAGTTTGACGCTAGATGTGATGAAGGAATATTTCTTGGTTATTCTACCAAAAGCAAGGCCTATCGATGTTATAATAAGATACCGAGGAAGATTGTTGAGAGTGCAAATATTAAGGTTGATGAAAAAAATGAGAGAGAATCCAAACCTTGTGGATATGATTCAAATGATCAGAATGACAATGCAAACAATGAGAAGCAGCCACAAACACAAAATCTAGTCTAGATTATTCTGGTAAATCCAGTGCCTCAAGGAGAAGGAACTAGTGCAAGTGCTGAAGAAAAAATACAAGAGTCTCAAATTCAAGAAAATCCTAAGACTCCTAGGTATGTAAGACTGAATCATTCTAAAAGTCAGATCACAGGGGATAGAAATAAAGGTGTTCAAAAAAGAAGAAGAATTGCTAAAGATCAAGTTGAGTATTGTTTGATTTCAAAGATTGAACCTAAGGATGTGAATGAAGCATGTAATGATGAACATTGGGTAAAAACAAAGGAAGAAGAATTGAAGCACATCGAACAAAATAATACATGGGATCTTGTTCCCAGACCTAAGGAAAAATATGTAATTGGAACCAAATGGGTCTTCCAGAAGAAATTGAATGAGAAAGGTGAAGTTGTTAGAAATGAAACAAGACTTGTTTGTAAAGGATATTCACAAATGGAAGGAATTGATTTTGAAGAAACTTTTTCGCTTATGGCAAGGATTGAAGCTATAAGATTGTTTCTTGCTTTTGCTTCTTACAAGGATTTCAAAGTCTATCAGATGGATGTTAAGTCAACAACCCTGAATGGTGAGTTGGAAGAAGAGGTGTATGTTGAGAAACTAGATGAATTTGAATTGACTGATCAAGGAGATGTGGTTTGCAGGTTGAAGAAAGGTTTGTATGGATTGAAGCATGCATCAAGAGCATGGTATGCCAAATTGGACAAGTATCTATTGATGCTAGGATTTAATAAAGGTACTGCTGATAGTAATCTGTACTTCAAGATTGATCATGATAATATTCTAATTGTTGAAGTTTTTGTTGATGATATTATCTTTGGAGGAAATGATAGTTTGTGAAAAAAGTTTGCTAATGAAATGCATAATGAATGTGAAATGTCTATGATTGGAGAGATGGAATTATTTTTGGGATTGCGAATCACACATTTAGAAAAATGAATCTTTATATCTCAATCCAAGTATGTAAAGGAGTTGTTGAAGAAGTTTGGTTTGGAAGATTTAAAGATAGTTGTTACTCCTATGGTGATTAGATGTAAGTTAACTAAAGATGATGATTCCCCTCAGGAAAATTAGACTAGATGCAGATCTATTATTCATGGATTGCTCCATTTGACTAAGACCAAACCTGATATCATGAATGCAGTTTGTCTTGTTGCTAGATTTCAAGCTAATCCTAAGGAGTCTCATGTTCTAGCTGTAAAAAAAAATTTCAGATATTTGAAAGGAACTGTTGATTTTGGTTTGTGGTACCCTAAAGATGATGATTTTACTTTGAGTTCTTTTACTAACACTGATTAGGCAAGAGATGTGGATGATGAAAAGAGTACTAGTGGTGGTGTATTTTTAGTGGGAAAAAGATTGGTTTCATGGTTGAGCAAAAAACAAAATTCTATTTCTCTATCTACTGCAAAGGGAAAATATATTGCTGCAACAAACAAATGTACTCAGGTGGTATGGATGAAGCAACTGAAAGATATCAGAGTAGTGTATGATGAACCTATTGCTATCTACTATGACAATTCAAGTGCAATGAACATTTATAAGAATCCGGTGTTGCATTCAAAGACTAAACATATATCCATCAAGTTTCACTTTTAAAGAGACAAGGTAAATGAGAAGGAAGTCAGATTGAAGTATGTGCCTACTAAGGAACAAATTGCAGACATCTTCTTGAAGCGTTTTCCTAAAGATACTTTTGATTATCTTAGAGGGAAGTTAGGGGTGATTGCCCCTCCTGATTAGAATTGAGATGCATCAGTCTGGTTCATTTCACAATCCTATCTTGTAATCCAGATTGATGATTGGTGGCTGCTACTCAGGGGGAGTAGTCAATTTTGTGAGTCAGATGTTTAGACTCGGGGTGAGATAATTAATTTTGTGGTTTCATTGAAAATATATGCCTTTTCCATTGATGTCAGAGGGGAAGAGAGTCATGTGAAAAACTGTTAATAAATGTAGTAGGTCTAAGGGTGAGCTATTGATTCTTTGTCATTGATTGTGTCAACTCTTCTCATCATATGTTGCCATCAATGCCAAAGGGGGAGATTGTTGGAAGAAGGTTGCAAATATATGCTTGAGAGATATTTGAGAGATAAGTTGTCATTGTTGTCAACATATTTCTCTATCTGTGACAGTGATGCAGTAAAGTTCAGTGAGTTAGTTTGTTCAAAATGATGAAGATCAGAGTTTGTGGATTAAAGGGTTTATAGAGGGTTGTCTATAGTTGATTGAACTCAATTTTCAGAGGTCCACATGGAGATTTGATTGAGTTATGGGTATCTGTGTTGTGGCTAGTATTTTAGTTGTTCAGTGGTGACAAAGTGATAATATTTTGATCTGCATTGCTCCGCATTGTAATATCTTGTTCTGTGGATTTGGAGGAATGTTTGGGATGTTGGTGTGTGTCCTCAATTCAAGTGGTTTGTGGCTTGGAGGTCTGCAAGTGATTTTTCAAGGTTGACAGTCATTGCAGTTAGTGTTCCTAAGGTTCAATATGAAGATGTTGGTGATTCTAGTAATTTATGTTTGTGCGGATGTTGCTATGGTAATTCATGATGCTTGCAGATGTTTCTAGATCATGTGCCTTTTGTGTTGGTGGTCCGCATTGATTGTTGAGCTCGTAATTAATGTTTTTCTTCAGTATACTGGAGTATTCATGTTCTTAGCCGATTGTATGCTTGTAGCATTTTGTGGATGTTCGAGGCATAGTTTTTGGAGTTGTAACATGTTCGAGGTGAAAGATTTGGGTTTGTGCTATGTCTTGACCAACATTTCTTGGTCTGCATGTAATATTGCATTGAGTATGGTTGTATTTTTGTATTTAGGTAGTGAGTGTTGAGTTGATCTTGATGATTTCTCCAAGGTTGATGTCATGTATAAATAAATATAATAACCTTGTATTCGAGTATGGGTGGTAGATGTGGATGAGTATATGTGCGTTGAATGTATACATGCTCTGAAGGTAGAGAAGAAGTGTGAAGAGGAAAGTTGTTTTGTGCTTCAATGGAACTGAACCAGGCATTGAGATGCTATTCCTGAATTCATTATTTCTGGATGTGATCCATGATTGTTTGTACAGGCAGTGAGCCTTCCTTGGGCAGTAAGTCTTCTTATTTTGAGTAATGAGCTCTAGGCAGTGTGCCTAAATGCATGCGTATTCCCCATTGTAATACTTCTAACAAAGTATACATATTTTGTGGGTTCATCCCCACTGTGGTTTTTCCCTAAACCGGGTTTCCATGTCAAAAATCTTGGTGTTATATGTGATTATGATGTGTTGCTAATTTATTCTTTTATGTTTGATTATCAGATTTGAGAATAAGTTTAAGTTGCTTGATTTTTTGAGACAACTGATTCACGCCCCCCCCCCCCTCCCCCCCTCTCAGTCTGCCCTATTTCATCAATTGGTATCAGAGCTATTTCGACATTTTTTTTTATTCTTGCCAGTTTGTGTCAGACCATGGACTTGATTTTTGGACTTGAGATTATTGTGATGCTTTTTCTAGAATGATTTATTGGTCTTTTGGATCAATTTTTTGATATTGCATATGCTATGCTTTCTTGGAAATTATATTGCTCTTGGAAAATCAAATTATGGTTTAGTTTGTATTATGAGAATCATTGGATCATGCATTATAGATGATTATAAGATATTTTGCTAATTGGTTTTCTACCCTAGATCATAGGAGTATATTAGGGGAAGTGGCTTCCAAGTGAGTGTCGGGTCTATATGTGGTTTCTAGGAAATCTTGTTGGAAGTTACTTGTTAACAAGTGATAACCTTAATTAATTAAGCCGATAGGCTTTTAGTGGGCGAAAGTAGCCAGAAAATTGCAAGACATTTTGACGGCTGCCGAAATGTCTTGTCGCCGACGTTATCCCTCTGGTGCCTGTGTGTTCATTGTCTGGCCCACGTGTTGACATGTGCCTCGATTGCGGTTATCTTCGTGCGTGTGCTCTGTTTCTGAAGTGACACTGTCTTTAATGATTTCATCCCTGAGGCTGTGCACGAATGTCGACATTCTTTATGGCTGCTTGCAACCCTAAAATCTAATTTGTTTTGTTGTTGTCAGTAATATTTCACTCTGCAATTTTCACTCTAGAAATTTTTGCATAAGGTTGTTAGCTTCTTTGTGAGTTTGACAACGTGAATGGTTTGAATTTGCAAGGTAAGGTTTCATTTTATTTAAATGTGTTTTTCTTTTGTAATGCATTTTGTTTATCATCTGCTTATTTTCTCCTTCCGTCTGCTTGCAGGGTCATGGCTTTGTTTATGTTGTTTAACTATTTGTGGCTGTGGCTACTTCCAGTTTGGAAGGCATTTTCGAGGTTGCTTTGTGAGTTTCACGCTGTGCATGCTTTGAATTTGCAAGGTAAGTTCGAGGCTAGTTCCAGTTTGGAAGGCATTTTTTTGGAATCTGTTGTGCAAATTTTTTGTGAATAGCTTTCATTTTATTTAAACTTTTTTTTTTTTTGTAATGCATTTTTTTAATATTCTGCTTATTTTCTCCTACCGTGTGCTTGCAGGGTTGTGGCTTTGTTTATGTTGTTTAACTATTTGTGGCCATGGCTACTTCTAGTTTGGAAGGCATTTTCGAGGCTACTTTGTGAGTTTCATGCCGTGCATGCTTTGAATTTGCAAGGTAAGTTTGGCTGGTTGCAACCCTAAAATTTAATTTGTTTTATGAGGTTGTATATAGTGGTGGAGTTAGGTTTTGTTCTGGTTGTGTCCATTTTATTGCCAATAAGAACTTTATTTAAATTTGTTTTGGTTTTGTAATGGATTAAATGTATACTCTGCTTATTTTCTACTTCTGTGTGATTGTAGGGTTATTTGTTTGTTTATGTTGTTTAACTGTTTGTGGGTGTGACTACTTCCAGTTTGCAAGGGATTTTCGATGTTGCTTTTTGAGTTTCATGCCGTGAATGGTTTGAATTTGCAAGGTAGGTTCCCGTTTTATTTAGATTCTTTATGGCCGCTTGGAACCCTAAAATGTAATTTGTTTTATTGTTGTCGGAAATATTTTGGTCTGCAAATTTTTGCATAAGGTTGCATATAGTCGTCGAGTTAGGTTTTGTTCTGGTTGTGATTGTTTTATTGGGCTCCTTTGTGAGCTTCACACCATGAATGGTTTGAATGTTTAAGGTAAGCTTTGGTTTTATTTAAATTTTTTTGGGTTTTGTAATGCATTTTTTTTATAGTCTGCTTATTTTCTCCTTCCGTGTGCTTGCAGGGTTGTTGCTTTGTCTATGTTATTTAACTGTTGGTGGGCGTGACTGCTTCCAGTTTGCAAGGCATTTTCGCATAACTTTGCATATAGTTGTCGAGTTAGGTTTTGTTGTGGCTCTGAGTGAATGGTTTGAATTTGCAAGGTATGTTTTGGTTTTAGTTAGATTCTTTTTTGTTTTGTAATGCATTTTTTTATAGTCTGCTTATTTCCCGGTTTGGTGTAGTTGCAAGGTTGGTATTTTGTGCATTTTGTTGTGGGTTAAAAGGGTTTTAGTTGGGTTTTGCTGTTTGCAGATATTTATTGATTTAAGTTTCTTAATTTGTTTTAATCTTTTCATCCCTGGTGATGTGCACCAATGCAGACTGTTTTGTTGGGCTTGTTTCTGAGGTTCTCACCGTTAACGGTTTTAGGTTGCCAGGTACTTGTTTAGTTTATTTTTTAAGTTTTCAAAATTCGTAATGCATTATTTGATAGCATCCTTATTTTTGGCCATGGCGTGCTTGCAGGGTTGTTACTTTGGTTACATTATTTAACTATTTGTGGAGGTGATTAATTTTTGTCTACAACGTATCTGTTCACTTTGACAGGTATTTAGGTTTTGACCATTCTGTTGCCGATTAAATTTTGGTCTAGGTTAAAAGAATTTTAGTTTGGTTTTGGATTCTGTAAATATTTTTATTGTCTTCACTAATGCCAATGTTCTTTATGGCCGCTTGCAACCCTAAAATGTAATTTCTTTTGTTGTTCTCAAGAATATTTTGCTATGAAAATTTTCACCAAACGTTCAGTATTGAATTTCAAGTTTTCCAAATTTGTAGTGCTTTATTTTATAGGGTGTTTATTTTTTTAGCATGGTGTACTTGCAGGGTTGTCACTTTGTTTATATTATTTAACTATTTGTTGTCTTGACTACTTACATATATGCATAGGCATGTATAAAGTAAATGATCTTGTTGTAGAGAAATTTGGTTATAATTTTTCCTCAGCCTGAATATATATGTAGTCCTGATATATGTATATGTATATGTACATATATATATACATGTATGTATACACATGTATACATCTATATATATACACACATGCACACATATATTATGCATATGCAATTCCATTCTGAAGGCTGTAACGTTTATTAAGCCGATAGGATTTTAGTAGGAGAAAGCCACCGGAAAAGTGTAAGACAATCCGGCGACCACCAGAATGTCTTTCCCTCAGTGTTCTCCCTCCAGTACGTTCGTGTTCATTGCGTGGCCCACGTGGTGACGTGTGCCTTTCTTGTGGTCGTCTCCATGCATGTGCTCTGTTTCTGAAACACTGTTGTCTTTAATGATTTTGTCCCCGAGCCTGTGCATATATATATATATATATATATATATATATATATATATATATATATATATATATATATATATATATATATATATGTATGCATATACACATGTACGTATATATATACATGTACATATATATACACATGATGTACATATATATATATATAATTTTTTTTCTTAGAATGCATTGTAGTGCTGATATATGTATATGTACATACACATATGTATATATATATACATGTTTGTATACGCATGTATACATGTATATAAATACACGCATGTACGCATATATATATGCATGTATGTATATATACACGTGTGTATGTATATGTATATGGGGTTTTATTAAATCTCTATTTTAATAACTATGTTCTAAAGTGTGTAGGATTTATTGATACAAGTCTGCGTTGTAGTCTCAAAGTAGTCACGTCCACAAACAATTAAATAACATAAACAAAGTATTTCTATAATTGTTTTCCTTAGAATGCTTTGTAGTGCTGATATATGTATATGTGCATACCCATATGTATATATATATATGTATATATATATAGGGTTTTATTAAATCTCTATTTTAATAACTCCATTCTAAAGTGTGTAGGATTTGTTGATACATGTCTACGTTGTAGTCTGAAAGTAGTCACGTCCACAAACAGTTAAATAACATAAACAAAGTATATATAATTGTTTTTCTTAGAATGCTTTGTAATGCTGATATATGTATATGTACATACACATATGTACACACACACACACACACACACACACACACATATATATATATAGGCATGTATACATGTATATAAATACACACATGTATGCATATATATGCATGTATGTACATATAGACATGTGTGTATGTATATATACATAGGGCACTCTGTATTGTAGTCTGAAAGTAGTCATGTCCACAAATAGTTAAATAACATAAACAAAGTAGTAAGCCTGCAAGCATAAAGGAATTTTTATAGTACCAACACTTCTATATATATATATATACATGTATGCATGTATATACAAATGTAATTATATATATACATGTCCATATATATACACATGATGTACATATATATATCAATTTATCTTATTGAATAAAAGCCTTCATGTGCACACAATAGTAATCACATATATACCATTGTAAATTAACACCAATGCAACACAAACGTTAGTAAACAGTTACCTTGTCCAGTAAAATACTTACAACAACAAGAAAATAGTTACGTTGCAGTGAGCAGCTTACAAACCCCATCAAGTAAACACTCACAGCCAAAAGAAAACCTAACTCGACAACTAAATCGAATGTTACAAGAAAATTTATAGAGCAAAATACTTACAACAACAAAAGAAATTATATTTTATAGTTTCAAGCACCCATAACAAACTAAGAACCCTGCAAGTGCAACACGCAAAAAAAAAAGCACACTATAAAAAAATGCATAAGTGACAACCTTGCAAGGACACGGAAGGAGAAAATAAGCAGACTATTAAAAAATGCATTACAAAACAAAAAAGAATTTAAATAAAACCAAAGCTTACCTTGCAAATTCAAACCATTCATGGTGTGAACCTCATAAAGAAACCCAATAAAACAGTCACAACCAGAACAAAACCTAACTCCATGACTATATACAACCTCATGCGAAAATTTGCAGAACAAAATATTGCCTACAACAATTAAACTGGAAGTAGCCATACCCACAAACAGTTAAACAACATAAACAAAGCCACAACCCTACAAGCACACGGGAGGAGAAAATAAGCAGAATATAAAAAAAATGCATTACAAAACAAAAATAAATTTAAATAAAATGAAAGCTATTTGCAAAAATTTTCACAACAGATTCCAAACAAATGCATTACAAAATGAAAAAGAATATAAATATAACCAGAATTTGCATTGCAAATTCAAACCATTCACGACCTGAAACTGGCAGAGCAGCCTCGAAAATGCCTTGCAAACTGGAAGTAGCCACCCGCACAAACAATTAAACAACAGAAACAAAGCAACAACCCTGCAAGTAGATGGAGACATTTAAATAAAATGAAACCTTACCTTGCAAATTCAAACCATTCACGCAGTCAAACTCACAAAGAAGCCCAGTAAAACAGTCACAACGAGAACAAAACCTAACAACCTTATGCGAAAATTTCCAGAGCGAAAATTGCAGAGTGAAATATTGCCAACAACAACAAAATAGATTAGATTTTAGGGTTGAAAGCAGCCATAAAGAACATCGACATTCATGCATAGCCTCAGGGATGAAATCATTAAAGATAGCGTCGCTTCGAAAACAGAGCGCATGCACGAAGACGACCACAAGCAAGGCACACATCAACACAAAGTAAAACCCTTTTAACCTACAACAAAATGCACACAAATCAAAAGTGTTTTCATAGCAGGATTATACATCACGCACAAGAAAACATTAAACACAACGTTGCTTCACAAAATATTTGGTCAGAGTCACACAAATCAGATAACTGACTTTGTGCACATGAAGGCTTTTAATCTCCAAGATAAATAACCACTAACAAATGTTCCATATTTAGAACATTAATATATTGCAATTGATGTCTATAATTCTAATTTTGTGACCACCTTATTACATAACATAGTTACGTTCTTTAGTTTACTAATAATAAATTCTCATTTTTGAAGTGATGTTGTCTTTAATGTTTTCCTCGCCAGCCAAGTCCACAAGTGTATTTAATTTTGTTATTGTATTCATGTCATAGATCCTTCAAACAATAAAATTGAATACTTACCTTGCAGAGTGAAAGCATTCATGCCCATACTTAAATATATATCCATGTATATATATAGATATAGATGTATATGTATACGTGTATGTACATTGATATAGACATGTATAGCTGTATATATACACATGGATATATATATATACACATACTCTAAAATAAATGCAACTAAGCACTTGTCTTGCAGAGTGAAAGCTTTGTAAGTTGACTCATTAGTCAATTTACAAAACTTAAAGTATTGACCTAATTATTACAAGTTTTTTATAATTAGCTAATAGTAAATTCATTATGATTCACAAAAAAAAAATGTGATGTACTTAAAGATTTACTATATTATTCTTGTATGTTCAGTTTTTTTAGTAATGCATTTCCACTCTGTCATTCCAACAGAAAATAGCCACACTAACACAATCAAATTTTGAAATGGATAGAAGATTGAAAGCAACAGAGAACATCAACAATGTAATTGAAAGCATGTTGCGAGAAAGCAACAAGTTAAAGAGAAACCTCAGAAAGATAATTGACCACTACGAACATAAATCACCAAACCAAACAATAGTCAACCTCTCTACATCTTGTAGTGCTATAACAACCATACATAGTATTGAATTAGCACCTCTACCAATACCAAGTACTAAACAATTAGGTGATCCAACGATTATTTTCACATTGGGAGACAAAGTATTTAAATGGACTGATAACGAGCTTGGATGGGTTGCTTGGATTGATCCTGTGTTGTTGTAATTATTCAATGTTTGAAAAGTTACATTCATATTTTGGTTAATATTCAAAACAGATAGAAGCATCCCATATTTTCAAAGGTCTTTGATGAGATGAACTCATATTTTGTCAATATGCTCTCAAATATGTAAATCATGATGTCATACTTTATGTTTTTTAAGCTTATCAGCATATGACCAATTATCATTTTTATTGCATGTTTCAATCACATTATGATCAATTCATTACCATTTGAAACAAAAATTAAATTGTAACAACGTTACTCTATGCTCAGTTAATTTTGCTCTGCTTGTGCATATATACCTTTGATAAGCTTACATCATGTTGTGATTGTATTCTGATATAAGATCTACAATTCATCATGCTTATAATTTACTTTTAATTCTCAAAAGGTATATATGCATAATGACATCTTCAGCAGCCACCTCTGAATCGATAGACCACTCCACTACTGATAATTTGGTAAGCTAAATTATCAAATCTTTTCAAAATACAAAGCTTTTATGCTCTTTTTTTGGACAATTCATCTCTCTTTTCCATGCCATCCTTTTCATTACTACATGCATCCTTTTTTCATAGCATAGTGCAAAAGTAAATGCATACTCTATAGATAACATAGCTTGATTACAGAGTTTACTAACACAAGCTTTACGTTAACAAGTAAGCAAATATATGAGCTGCTTGCCGTTAAAACTAAATCTTCTATATTCATATTATTTTTTGTAGGCAAAAACCCAAGAGTATGTCCCTACCCCTTTTGCAATTCAATCTATCAATGCTGGGGATGACCTTCCTTCAACATTGCTACAAGTTTTGTCATTTCAGAAAATGCAGAACAACACAGATGATACTAACAGACATAAATTAGTGTTATCTAATGGAAATACATGCAGTTGGCAATCTTGCCTTCTAAATATGCTACTCTGGTAGATTCAGATATTCTAAAAATAGGCACAATAGTCCAGTTATCAAGTTATACATGCCGATACATATGGAACACAAGGTAGGAAATCAACTATGGTTATCAAATACAATATGTTTCATCTTTTTTTAATTTTGTTTATGTATAATCAACAGTAATTTAAAAAGAAGTCTTTTGTTTTCATGGGACTATTGTAATACTTAGTCTCGAAGTGAAACAAAGTGATTGCCTGTTCTTTGGTAAACTGGTATACCCATTCAAAGAACAACAACTAGAAATGATGTTTGAGGATAGACCATCAACATCTAAATGATCTCTTCAATTTATCACTGAATTGCCATCCCCGCAAACGACAACTTCTGAAAATATAAGCCCTATCAAAACTTTGAATCCATACCAAAATAAATGGACAATCAAAGGGAGAGTTACTCATAAACGCCCTATTAAGGCATAAAGCACAGCCACAAAAAATGGCCATGTGTTTAGCTTTGACATTGTTGATTGTGAAGGTTCTGAAATTAGAATTACATGTTTTGATGAGATAGCTAAGTTACACTTTAACTGTGTGGACATAGGTTAAAATTATATTATTTCAAAGGGATCTATTAAGGAGGAAAATGCAAGGTATAAAAAACTAAACAATCATTTAGAAATCACCTTGTCTAATGCATCAATACTGAAATGCTACACCAATGAAGAACAAGCAGATCAACAAGGTCCTCCTTTCACGCCCATTAATGAATTGTTTCATCTAAAAAATAACACATTGGTTGACATAATTGGCCTTGTTCTATATGTTGGAGATATCATTCCAATACACAGGATAGATGGCAGTCAAACACAGAAACATGTTGTGAAAATTAATGATCTATTTGATTCAACAATTGACATCAACCTATGGGGTCCAATGGCAGAACAAAAAGGCCTAGAATTGAAAAATATGTTGACCAATGATAGTGTGGTTATCCTTGCTTTGCGTAATGCTTGTGCTGGCTATTTCAATGGGAAGCTTATAAACATAACAGCTGCAACCACATTACATATCAACCCAACTTTTCCAGAAGCAGAGCTTCTAATATTAAGAGGAAAGGACCCTTTGGTTGCTGTACCATTTGTTGCAAAAACTATCCACATAGATGGAAAATATACTAGAATGACTATTTCTTCAATCCGTGATCAGATGAGCATCAAACCAGAAACAATTCAGACACCTTTGCTAGCTGGTCTACGCTTTGTAAATGTAACTGACCAAAATTTCTATTACGCATCCTGTCCACTAATAGTCAATGGACGGCCTTGCAAGAAAAAATGTACACAGCAAGTTGATGATTCTTGGTTCTTCTCTAGATGTCAAATGACTATGCAAGACTATAATTATAGTTACCTCTTGCCACTAAAGTTACAAGATGCCACAAGTACTCTATGGGCCACTGCATTTGATGAGGGTAGCATTCACTTGCTACACAAAACTGCAAAACAACTTTGTGCACTACAAAATGATGCAACAACAATAGAGACACCTTCCTCGGTGTTTAAGAGACTACTGTCACATCACTATTCATTCACACTGTTGGTTTCCACTGAGACATATAATTCAGAATCAAAGATGAAAGTGATAGTCAATAAAGTCGCTCCTCTTGATTTCAAAGCTGAGTGTCATGCACTACTTGCAGAAATTGGCCACCTAAGTACACGGACTTAGAATTATAACACATCTTTTCTAATTATTAAACTTTCAGTTTACAATACAATTATACCATTAGCTAATTTACATATTTAATAGTTTTACATATACAAACAATTACATTTTACGAACATAAGGCTGCCTCTAGAAAAATGTATATGCACATTTCTTACATCTACCTCTTATCTCTTTGAAAGTTTTTCCTCCTGACATAAGTTATTTGCACTCATACTCATTACTTTTAAATGTGCTGAACTCTATGTTGTTTGCAGAAAATTTATACATATATGCACGTATATCATTTTTTTCTGGACTAATATCTATTTGTATAATTATACAACACTAGAATTATTCATACTTATAGAATTCCGTAGATATACAACTATACTTATATATGTACATAACTATATATAAGTATTCATAGTTATAGTCTTTTTGCTAGACACATGTGTAGTTATATATGTGCATATGCTCATATACAAAACTTTGAATTTTTAAATGATATGTATATATACATGTGTATATGTGTGCATACATCTATATGTATCAGAAATTACTATATTTGTGCATACCTATATTAGAATGATTCTTTTAAAAACAACAAACAACTAAGAACAACAAACAATTGTACATATATACACTGATATATATATATATATATATATATATATATATATATATATATATATATATATATATATATATATATATATATATATATATACTATAATTATTCATAGTCTTAGTTTTTTTGATATATACATGTGTAGTTATATATGTGCATATGTTTGTATGCAGCACTTTGAATATTTAATTCATATGTATATATACATGTGTGTATGTATCAAAAATTACTATATCTATGCATACCTATATTACAATGCTACTTTTGAAAAACCAAGTTGCTAACAACAACAAGTGTACGCAGAACAATACTAGAAAGTCAATTTATGACTTTTAAGAACCCATACATTTCAAGTAAAGTCATTTACAAGTATATAAATATGTGTACATATAAGTTGAGTGAACGAGAGCAAAAAATAAACACAACAAAAGCACTTTACATACAAAATAAATCCTCTAAAATCACATTACCATAGATGGAGCAATTTTCAATTCTCATACATTCTTGATACATAGTCCTAAGTTAACTACCTTCAATTATGAAAATTATGACATACCTCTGCTCTCTTTGAAATATTAGATATCTATCCAGCCGTGCCCTCAAGAAATTGATCCTATCAAATTGAAGAGAAGCCAGACAAATAGAACTTACTATGCAAAGAACAGAGCCAATATCTCCAAGAAACGACAACTAAGACATCATGCACTACATACACCTTGCAATAACTCAGGAAAGTTATTAGAAACATAAAACCATGATCTTGAGAAAATTAATCTCAATCAAACATATTCTACTGCTCCTGAACTTGCTGTGAAGACTGCTTCATTTCAAAATATGTTGTCTAATTTCCGCAAAAAGATTGATATGTTCGAGGTCACACAGCCATGTTCTATTTGCAAAGAAATGTATGTGGGCATGACTATTAAAAAATTCAATCACTTACTTATGTGTATGAGATGTTATGGTGAAAAAGGCCTGCACCACTTCTCATTATCAAACAATATGGACCCAGGTGAGCAACCTTCTATTTTAAAGTGTCTCTCTCAAGTAGAAGAAATGCTCATATCAAGAATTGCCCCTATTTTACAAGTAACACATGCAAGGGGAGGGAAATACAAATATTCTGGCCATACAATAAACTTCCCACAAGATATTTCTGAAATTGCAATAACATTACCTCACCATATTAAGCAATTAGAAATTCTAATTGTCCGTAGAACCAATTTGCAAGGATTAACTTATGACTGTTATGTGAATAGATTTCATGTGATGAATGCATTGGCTTACAAAATGAAACATGATCAATACTACAATGATGTAGTCATTGATCCAGATGCAGTGCATCTATTGCCAGAGCAAACCACTGACATTACACAGCTATTGCATTCAATGGATTCCCTGCAAGAAGATCTTGTTCAAGATACTTCCACTCTGCTGAATATTAACAATGAAGAACAAATCAGGGAGAATAGTTCCTCATTTATCCCACAATTACCATCATCAATACCAAAACTTGATGCAATAAAAAACATCCTCCCTCTAGATAACAACAACAACAACGTTGTTCCTTGGCCACAAATTAGTACATCACCTATCAATGAATACAATACCGAGGGCCTCCTTTCCATGGCATTCCCAAAACTATTCCCTTCTAGAATAGCTTTACCACTACAACAAAGAACAAGGCAAGTACATTTACATGAATATGCTTTGCACCTGATCAAATATTTTGATCAAAGATTTGGGCAACATGTTCACTTTAGATATTATATCTACAATCTTATGATGAGACATCGATCCCAGCAATCAGCTGTTGTCTTCATTAAGACTAATCTACAAGATAGTCTTCCACACAATCTTCATGGCCTAAAGGAATACTTACAAAAGACACCGTCAAGTGAATTACCAAATCATATCATGCGATATGCAGCCTCATTGCATGGTACATGAGCATTTTGGAGCGAGTCCCGATGTGACCTTACATCAATGATAGAACAGTTAGGTGCACCTACATTGTTCTTCACCTTAAGTTTAACTATTACAAAATGGCCAGACTTGCATAAGTTATTGCCAAAAACAAAGTCAGCTACTATACCCAACAACATAAGACAATTTACTGAAAATTTAGTCAATAATCCCCACATTGTAGCTTTATACTTGCACTTAAGATTTCAAATCTTTCGTGATGAAGTCATTATCAAAGAACTAAAAACCATTGACCACTGGTATAGATATCAATGGCAACACCGAGGATTTGCACATATACATGGCTTTCTTTGGTTGCCAAAACCACCAAATATTGATAACCTTGACTGGTCAGATCATGCAAGTATCCAATCAGTTAAACACTTCTTTGACCAGTACATCACAACATGGAATCCACATCTTGAAGAAGCTCGCTTGAACATGCAATATATGCCTGCAATTTCAGATCCATGTCTTGCAGATACAGAGATCATATCCAAGTCGAATCCTTGCACTTATTATACTGAGTTACTCAATGTTGTTCAATGGCACACAAAGTGTTCAGAGTATACCTGCTTGAGGAAAAAAATCTCAACCCTTCAGTGCTGGTACAAAGCTCCTTGGCCCGAACAACCCAAATCCTCATTGATATTAGACCACAACAATAACCCATCATACAAACCAACAAGGAATGATAATTGTCTGAATGTACACAACCCAACAATGCTCGCCATATGGAGGGCTAGTGTTGACTGTCAGCCTGTCTGCTCCAAAAAAGTAGTTCTACAATATATCTCAAAGTACGCATCCAAAACTAAACAAAAATCAGAAAGTTATATTGATATCTTGAAACATATAGTTGAATCAATAGATTCAGATGATACAATACTCTTAGCATACCAAAGACTGCTCATGGGAATTGTTGCTGATAGGGACATTAGCGCACAAGAAACTTGTCACATGCTGCTTAAACTCCCATTGATATCTTGAACACGCCAATTTGTAACACTCAATGTTGGTAAAATAATCTTTCAACACATAGCTAATTGTGATGAAGAATCTCAAACCTCAATATCTTACATCTCAAACTAAATGAAACGACCATCAAAATTAGCAAACCTGACTCTGCTTTGTTTAGCCCAGCTATATACATACTCTGAGCAACATAAATCATGTAAATGGATGAAAATAAAGCTACCCATAATTGTAAATGTCTACCCACAACACAAATCTTTAGCTTTAGAAGAGGACAACAGTTTTGAAAGTTTCTGTTGGAGTGAATTGCTTCTTTACAAACCATTTCGAATCATTCCTCTACATATAGGGAACTCAGTTGAAGAAATTATCATAAATTGGCAAGATCTTCAAAGTACAGAATACATCCGGTGGCATGTAAATGGTTTTGAAGAACACATTACCACAGAAAATGGTGAAGAGCTACAACCAGAAGATATTTGTCAATCAACTCATGAAGATCTGTACAAATGGGAGTTCTTGTCACAAGTGGGAGCATCAAACAACTTTGACATTGTTGCTCTTCAAATGCTTGGCAAACGTGATTTTGATCTACAATTTGATTGGACTGCTTCTATGCCTCATGAACCACTACATTCAAAAGAATCTCACTTTATTTTTACAGAGAAAAGCCAAGCACCCCACAATCTTGCCAACCCGCATTTAAATGCACCTACTAACTATGAGCTTGCACAAAACCAAATTATTGCACTTGATATTATTAAAACTCATGTTGAATAGAACCTACATTCTTCACCATTATGATTAATCATTCAAGGCACAACAAGCACAGGAAAATCATTTCTTATTGACTGCATACGCAGACAGTTAAATTCAAATTTAGAACATGCACAATACCCTTTGCTTGTACTAGCACCAACAGGTATCTCCACATATAATATCCAAGCAACCACAATCCATGTTGCCCTCTGTATACCCATTCAAGAATACAAACCCTTAACAGGCCATTCCCTATTAATGTTTCAAGAGTAATGCAAACACTTACATTACATTTTAATAGATGAAATGAGCTTTGTTGGCCCTCAATTACCCATTAAGATTGATAAAAGATTGTGAGAAGCTTTTCCCAACAGACAACATGAATCATTTGCAGGTATCTCAGTCATTTTGGTTGGTGATCTTGCACAGCTTCCCCTAGTTATGGATAGGCCATTATATACATCTCACTCAATGACACTGGCTCTATGGCACACATTCAATACTGTTTTGACCTTGGATATTCCATTTCGTCAACAAGGCACAAGTTCTTCACAGATAAGATTTCATGAAATATTGCTTAATATCCACAACTCAACACCATTGCAAACAGACTGGGAATCCCTGCAGTTGCGATCAACCCATGCTTTGACACTTGATGAGAATAATCACTTTAGCCAACAAAAGCATTTGTTTGCAACAAATGTAGCTTCAAGTGCACACAACATAAAAATGTTAACACAATTGCACTCACCCATTTCGCGTGCAACATCAATCATTGCGCATCAAAGAGATAAGCAGGCACACCAAGAAGAACAACTAGCATTTGAAATTCTTCTTTATATAGACCATGAAATTATGCTTATTGCAAATTTATGGATAGAAGTTGGCCTTGTAAATGGTGCTTTGGGTCAAATCAAACAAATTGTCTATGATACAGCTTCCAAACTACTTGATCTGCCAAAATATGTCATTGTTCTTTTCGAACATTATACTGGGCCTTCATGGGATCCACAAAATCCAAAACATGTCCCAATTCCACCAATTACTAGAGGAAACTGCACACAAATTCCACTAGCAATGGCATGGGGCATTACTATTCACAAATCACAGGGCTGACACTAGACTTTGCCACAGTTGACATCGGCAAAACAGAGAAACAAGGCCTAACATTCACATCACTATCAAGAGTAAAAGCAATTGAACACCTACATATACAACCAACCTTCACCTAACAAAGGTACTCTCGATTGAAAGATGCAACATCAATAGTACTACGAAAGGCAAAGGAAGCCAACTTGCTGCAGCTTTCGCACAACACAAAACAAACATACCTACAGAACAAACACAATCAGGTATGCAAATCACATCTTCATTATGTTTTCATGTATTGTATATCTTCTATTCAATGTATCTACACAAAACAATATTTCTACTTTTCAGGATCAACAACACAACTAATGTCTATGGAAGTGAAGAGCCCTTTTACATGTCCCAACTCTGCAACAAAAAGGTACACACCTAACACCCACTTCCTATTCAACCTTTTTGTAGCTTTCAACAAATTTTTCCCCTCCTATTTGCTAAAAATTGTTTCTCATACATTCTTATTTATCACAACTTCCAATACACATTCAGTCTGCAAGGCACCTGTTCACTTTTACACATATAATGGTTTCTGATGCTATTTACTCACTGCATCACTCTTTACAATTGGTAAGTATTATA
>NW_026728991.1:302500-321630 GCF_030272615.1 Cryptomeria japonica | reverse complement strand
CTCCGAGGTGCGCAACATCGGTGCGCACCAAGGAGGGCTCCGAAGTGTGCTCCAAGGTGCGCACGATTCGGAGCTCGGTTTGCCCGGGGTGCGCACACCTTGGCTGGGTTGCGCACCCTTTGTGCGCTCCAAGGTGCGCACGAAGTCGGAGCTCGGTTTGCCCCGGGTGCGCACCTTCGCCAGGGTGCGCACCTTGATGCGCACGCCTTGGCTGGGCTGCGCACCTTGGTGGGCGCCATGGTGCGCACCTTTCGTGCGCTCCAAGGTGCGCACGAAGTCGGAGCTCGGTTTGCCCCGGGTGCGCACCTTGGTGGGCGCCATGGTGCACTCCGAGGTGCCCAAGATTGGTGCGCACCAAGGAGCGCTCCGAAGTGCGCTCCAAGGTGCGCAGGTGCGCGCGAAGTCGAAAGTTGGGTTAATTGTCCGGTTTGCCTCGGGTGCGCACCTTGCGTGCACCTTCGCCAGGGTGGGCGCCTTGGTGCGCACACCTTGGCTGGGCTGCGCACCCGGGCGCGCACACCTTGGCACCCGCGTTTCCTTCATTTTAAATTTTTTTTTTTTACAATCTCTCAAGTGGGAAATTCTATAATCTCAACTTTTTTTGCCTTTTCAGGAAACTTTTGAATGGAGCGCATCATTGGTGCGCTCCGAAGTGTGCTCCAAGGTGCGCACCTCTGGTGTGCTCCAAAGCTCTCTCCAGCTGCGTGCACCTGCCCCGGCCGCGCACCCGGCCCCGCCCAGCTTCGCTCACCTGTCCCGGGCGTCTGGTGCGGAACCTTAGAGTAAGAAACATCACCGTGCACCTTGGCCAACGTGCGCGACTCGACCGAGCGCGCACTGGCCGAGGTGCACACCGATTTCACCTGGGTGCGCGCGCAGCACCTCGGGCGCACCGGGGTGCGCGCACAACGCCCGGGTTGCACCGTGGCCTGTGTGCTCGGGGCGCCTCGGGTGCGCGCTCGGTGTCGCCCCCGCGCGCGCGGTAGTGCGGGCAGCGCACCCCGGCCCGGCCCGGCCCCGACGAGAACGCAAACGGGCAAAAGGTTTATTCAAATAGCATTGCGACGCCCGGCGAAAAACTAAAAAAGGGTGCAACACCGGGACTTCCCGGGAGGTCACCCATCCCAGTACTACTCCGGCCCAAGCGCGCTTAACTGCGGAGTTCTGATGGGATCCGGTGCACTAACGCTGGTATGATCGCACCCGTTATGAGCTTGTCGCAGTGTGTACTTAGCAAACCGCGACCCACGTGCGAATCCACCCCGGCCACCCACCCCCGTCGAGGTGCACACCCTCCCTCGCGAAGTGCGCCCCGTTCGCCAAGTGTGAGCCCTGCCCGGGTGCGCGCACCTTGCTAGGGCGTCGGGTGTGCACCCGGCCCGGCCTACGTGCGTGCACCTGGACGGGGCGTCGTGTGCGTGCAGTGTCCCGTCTGCAACGCGGTGCCCACACACCACCTCGGGCGCAACGACCTGCGCTCACATGTGGGCCGAGTGCACCTTGGTGCATGTTCGGGGCGCCTCGGGTGCACGCTCGATCTTGCCCCGGTGCACCAAGGCGCTCGGTTTGCCCCGGGTGCGCACTTGGTGCAAGGTGGGCACCCAAAATAGGGATCAAGCACCAAAACACAAGTTTCGGGATGCAAAATGGGACCCAAGGACCACAAATGCGTTCCAAGACCCATGATGGGTCCACGAGAACAAAAATGTGTTCCGAGACTTAATAAACAAATATTGGGTTTTAGGAGAAGAAACATGCTCTGATGCCCAAAACGAGAATCGACCCCGAAAAGGCCACAGGCCAAAAGTGGGATGCGAGACAAAAAAAAATGGGACCCGAGGACCAAAATTGGGTTCCCAGGTCGAAGACAGGGCAACCGGACAAGAAACGACCTCTAAGGCTCGAAATGAGTCCCGACGACTAAAACTTGACAAGAAGCACCCATCAGGCACCCAACTCGACACCCATGGGATGCCGACCCACCCGGGCTTCCACCTAGCACACCTTGGCACCCACCCACCCTCGCACCCAACCTCGCACCCAACTTAGCACCTTTGAACCCACATTGGCACTCACCCTGACCCTGGCACCTTGGAACCCACATTGGCACTCACCTTGACCCTGGCACCCACCTTTGCACTCACCTTGGGACCCACCCTGGCTCCCACCTCGGCACCCACCCAGACACCCACCTTGGTTCCTTGGCACCCACCTTGGATCCTTGGCACCCACCCCGACACCCACCTTGGCACGCAACTTGGCTACTTGCCACCCACCTTGGCTCCTTGACGCCCACCCCGACAACCACCCCGTGACCTACCCTGGCTAGGGTTGGTGCACACCCACCCTGGTGCCCACCTTGGCACCCACCCCATGACCCACCTTGGCACGCACCTTAGTACCCACCCCGTTACCCACCCTAGGACCCACCCCGTGACCCACCTTGGCCAGGGTGGGTGCCTTGGTGCGCACAACTTGCCTGGGCTGCACACCAGGGCGGGCTCAAGATGGCACCCGCGTTCCGTTTTTTTCACTATCTTTCAAAACGGAAATTTTAAAATCTCGTTTTTTTTTTTTTTTTGCCTTTTCTGGAAATTAGTGAAGGCAGCGCATCAAAGGTGCGCAATGCTGGTGCGAACCCGGGAGCGCTCCGATGTGTGCTCCAAGGTGCGGCGTGCACGAAGTCCGAGCCCGGCTTGCCCCGGGTGCGCACCTCGCGTGCACCTTCGCCGGGGTGAGCACCTTGGCTGGGTTGCGCGCCCTGGTGCGCACCAAGGAGCGCTCTGAAGTGTGCTCCAAGGTGCGGCGTGCACGAAGTCGGAGCTCGGTTTGCCCCGGGTGTGCACCTCGGGTGCGCACCTCGCGTGCACCTTCGCTGCGGTGGGCACCTTGGCTGGGTTGCGCGCCTTGGTGGGCACCATGCAGTGCACGAAGTCGGAGCCCGGTTTGCCCCGGGCGCGCACCTCCGCCAGGGTGGGCACCTTGGTGCGCACAACTTGCCTGGGCTGCGCACCAGGAAGGGCTCAAGATGGCACCCGCGTTCCGTTTTTTTCACTATCTTTCAGAACGGAAATTTTAAAATATCGTTTTTTTTTGCCTTTTCTGGAAATTAGTGAAGGCAGCGCATCAAAGGTGCGCAACGCTGGTGCGAACCTGGGAGCGCTCCGATGTGTGCTCCAAGGTGCGGCGTGCACGAAGTCGGAGCCCGGTTTGCCCCGGGTGCGCCCTGGTGGGCACCATGGTGCGCACCAAGGAGCGCTCCGAAGTGTGCTCCAAGGTGCGGCCTGCACGAAGTCGGAGCCCGGTTTGCCCCGGGCGTGCACCGCGGGTGGGCACCTTGGTGCGCATGCCTTGCCTGGGCTGCGCACCAGGGCGGGCTCAAGATGGCACCCGCGTTCCGTTTTTTTCACTATCTTTCAAAACGGAAATTTTAAAATCTCATTTTTTTTTGCCTTTTCTGGAAATTAGTGAAGGCAGCGCATCAAAGGTGCGCACCTCGCTGCCCACCACGGTGCGCAACGCCGGTGGGCACCCGGGAGTGCTTCGAAGTGTGCTCCAAGGTGCTGCGTGCACGTTGTCGGAGCCCGGTTTGCCCCGGGTGCGCACCTCGCGTGCACCTTCGTCGGGGTGGGCACCTTGGCTGGGTTTGCCCCGGCTGCGCTCCGAAGCGGGGTTATTGGAGCGCCGCCTCTTTTTTTGTCGGAGCGTTTGGTGGGGTTTCTCGCATTGGCTCTTCCCAGGCCCGGTTGCCACCCTGGCGCGCACGAAGTCGGAAGTAGGGTTAATTGCCCGGGTGCGCACCTTTGCCAGGGTGGGCACCTTACCTGGGCTGTGCACCCGGGCGGGCTCAAGATGGCACCCGCGTTCCGTTTTTTTCACTATCTTTCAAAACGGAAATTTTAAAATCTCCTCTTTTTTTTGCCTTTTCTGGAAATTAGTGAAGGCAGCGCATCAAAGGTGCGCACCTCGCTGCCCACCTTGGTGTGCTCTGAGGTGCGCACCCGGGAGCGCTACGAAGTGTGCTCCAAGGTGCGGCGTGCACGTTGTCGGAGCCCGGTTTGCCCCGGGTGCGCACCTCGCCTGCACCTTGGCCGGGGTGGGCACCCTGGCTGGGTTTGCCCAGGGTGCGCTCCGAAGCGGGGTTACTGGAGCGCCCCCTCTTTTTTTGTCAGAGCGTTTGGTGGGGTTTCTCGCATTGGCTCTTCCCAGGCCCGGTTGTTGGGTGCGCTCCCACCCTGGCGCGCGCGAAGTTGGAAGTTGGGTTAATTGCCCGGGCGCGCACCTTCGCCAGGGTGGGCACCTTGGTGCGCACACCTTGGCTGGGCTGCGCACCAGGGCGGGCTCAAGATGGCACCAGCATTCCCTTTTTCTCACTATCTTTCAAAACGGAAATTTTAAAATCTCGTTTTCTTTTGCCTTTTATGGAAATTAGTGAAGGCATCGCATCAAAGGTGCGCACCTCGCTGCCCACCTTGGTGTGCTCCGAGGTGCCCACCACGGTGCGCTCCGAGGTGCCCACCACGGTGCGCAACGCCGGTGCGAACCCGGGAGCGCCCCGATGTGTGCTCCAAGGTGCGGCGTGCACGAAGCCGGACCCCGGTTTGCCCCGGGTGCGCACCTCGCGTGCACCTTGGTGCGCACACCTTGGCTGGGTTGCGCGGCCTGGTGGGCACCATGGTGCGCACCAAGGAGCGCTCCGAAGTGTGCTCCAAGGTGCGGCGTGCACGAAGTCCTAGCCCGGTTTGCCCCGGGTGCGCACCTTCGCCGCGGTGGGCACCATGGCGTGCACGAAGTCGGAGCCCGGTTTGCCCCGGGTGCGCACCTCGCGTGCACCTTCGCCGGGGTGGGCACCTCGGCTGGGTTGCGCGCCCTGGTGCGCACCAAGGAGCGCTCCGAAGTGTGCTCCAAGGTGCGGCGTGCACGAAGTCGGAGCCCGGTTTGCCCCGGGTGCGCACCTTCGCCGCGGTGGGCACCCTGGTGCACACCATGGCGTGCACGAAGTCGGAGCCCGGTTTGCCCCGGGTGCGCACCTCGCGTGCACCTTCGGCGGGGTTGCGCGCCCTGGTGCGCACCAAGGAGCGCTCCGAAGTGTGCTCCAAGGTGCGGCGTGCACGAAGTCGGAGCCCGGTTTGCCCCGGGTGCGCACCTCGCGTGCACCTTCGGCGGGGTTGCGCGCCCTGGTGGGCACCATGGTGCGCACCAAGGAGCGCTCCGAAGTGTGCTCCAAGGTGCGGCGTGCACGAAGTCGGAGCCCGGTTTGCCCCGGGTGCGCACCTCGCGTGCACCTTCGCCGCGGTGGGCACCATGGCGTGCACGAAGTCGGAGCCCGGTTTGCCCCGGGTGCGCACCTCGCGTGCACCTTCGCCGGGGTGGGCACCTCGGCTGGGTTGCGCGCCCTGGTGCGCACCAAGGAGCGCTCCGAAGTGTGCTCCAAGGTGCGGCGTGCACGAAGTCGGAGCCCGGTTTGCCCCGGGTGCGCACCTCGCGTGCACCTTCGCCGCGGTGGGCACCATGGCGTGCACGAAGTCGGAGCCCGGTTTGCCCCGGGTGCGCACCCCGCGTGCACCTTCGCCGGGGTGGGCACCTCGGCTGGGTTGCGCGCCCTGGTGCGCACCAAGGAGCGCTCCGAAGTGTGCTCCAAGGTGCGGCGTGCACGAAGTCGGAGCCCGGTTTGCCCCGGGTGCGCACCTCGCGTGCACCTTCGCCGCGGTGGGCACCTTGGCTGGGTTGGGCACCATTGAGCGCTCCGAAGTGTGCTCCAAGGTGCGCACCATGGCCCTCCAAGGTGCGCAGCATGGCGTGCACGAAGTCGGAGCCCGGTTTGCCCCGGGTGCGCACCTCGCGTGCACCTTCGCCAGGGTGGGCACCTCGGTGCGCACACCTTCTCAATGTTTTCTTGCCTTTTCTGGAAATTGGTGAAGGCAGCGCATCAAAGGTGCGCACCTCGGTGTGCTCCGAGGTGCGAACCCGAGAGCGCTCCGAGGTGCCCACGAAGTCGAAAGTCGGGTTAATTGCATTGTTTTCCCCGGGTGCGCTCCGAGGTGCGCAACATCGGTGCGCACCAAGGAGGGCTCCGAAGTGTGCTCCAAGGTGCGCACGATTCGGAGCTCGGTTTGCCCGGGGTGCGCACACCTTGGCTGGGTTGCGCACCCTTTGTGCGCTCCAAGGTGCGCACGAAGTCGGAGCTCGGTTTGCCCCGGGTGCGCACCTTCGCCAGGGTGCGCACCTTGATGCGCACGCCTTGGCTGGGCTGCGCACCTTGGTGGGCGCCATGGTGCGCACCTTTCGTGCGCTCCAAGGTGCGCACGAAGTCGGAGCTCGGTTTGCCCCGGGTGCGCACCTTGGTGGGCGCCATGGTGCACTCCGAGGTGCCCAAGATTGGTGCGCAACAAGGAGCGCTCCGAAGTGCGCTCCAAGGTGCGCAGGTGCGCGCGAAGTCGAAAGTTGGGTTAATTGTCCGGTTTGCCTCGGGTGCGCACCTTGCGTGCACCTTCGCCAGGGTGGGCGCCTTGGTGCGCACACCTTGGCTGGGCTGCGCACCCGGGCGCGCACACCTTGGCACCCGCGTTTCCTTCATTTTAAATTTTTTTTTTTTACAATCTCTCAAGTGGGAAATTCTATAATCTCAACTTTTTTTGCCTTTTCAGGAAACTTTTGAATGGAGCGCATCATTGGTGCGCTCCGAAGTGTGCTCCAAGGTGCGCACCTCTGGTGTGCTCCAAAGCTCTCTCCAGCTGCGTGCACCTGCCCCGGCCGCGCACCCGGCCCCGCCCAGCTTCGCTCACCTGTCCCGGGCGTCTGGTGCGGAACCTTAGAGTAAGAAACATCACCGTGCACCTTGGCCAACGTGCGCGACTCGACCGAGCGCGCACTGGCCGAGGTGCACACCGATTTCACCTGGGTGCGCGCGCAGCACCTCGGGCGCACCGGGGTGCGCGCACAACGCCCGGGTTGCACCGTGGCCTGTGTGCTCGGGGCGCCTCGGGTGCGCGCTCGGTGTCGCCCCCGCGCGCGCGGTAGTGCGGGCAGCGCACCCCGGCCCGGCCCGGCCCCGACGAGAACGCAAACGGGCAAAAGGTTTATTCAAATAGCATTGCGACGCCCGGCGAAAAACTAAGAAAGGGTGCAACACCGGGACTTCCCGGGAGGTCACCCATCCTAGTACTACTCCGGCCCAAGCGCGCTTAACTGCGGAGTTCTGATGGGATCCGGTGCACTAACGCTGGTATGATCGCACCCGTTATGAGCTTGTCGCAGTGTGTACTTAGCAAACCGCGACCCACGTGCGAATCCACCCCGGCCACCCACCCCCGTCGAGGTGCACACCCTCCCTCGCGAAGTGCGCCCCGTTCGCCAAGTGTGAGCCCTGCCCGGGTGCGCGCACCTTGCTAGGGCGTCGGGTGTGCACCCGGCCCGGCCTACGTGCGTGCACCTGGACGGGGCGTCGTGTGCGTGCAGTGTCCCGTCTGCAACGCGGTGCCCACACACCACCTCGGGCGCAACGACCTGCGCTCACATGTGGGCCGAGTGCACCTTGGTGCATGTTCGGGGCGCCTCGGGTGCACGCTCGATCTTGCCCCGGTGCACCAAGGCGCTCGGTTTGCCCCGGGTGCGCACTTGGTGCAAGGTGGGCACCCAAAATAGGGATCAAGCACCAAAACACAAGTTTCGGGATGCAAAATGGGACCCAAGGACCACAAATGCGTTCCAAGACCCATGATGGGTCCACGAGAACAAAAATGTGTTCCGAGACTTAATAAACAAATATTGGGTTTTAGGAGAAGAAACATGCTCTGATGCCCAAAACGAGAATCGACCCCGAAAAGGCCACAGGCCAAAAGTGGGATGCGAGACAAAAAAAAATGGGACCCGAGGACCAAAATTGGGTTCCCAGGTCGAAGACAGGGCAACCGGACAAGAAACGACCTCTAAGGCTCGAAATGAGTCCCGACGACTAAAACTTGACAAGAAGCACCCATCAGGCACCCAACTCGACACCCATGGGATGCCGACCCACCCGGGCTTCCACCTAGCACACCTTGGCACCCACCCACCCTCGCACCCAACCTCGCACCCAACTTAGCACCTTTGAACCCACATTGGCACTCACCCTGACCCTGGCACCTTGGAACCCACATTGGCACTCACCTTGACCCTGGCACCCACCTTTGCACTCACCTTGGGACCCACCCTGGCTCCCACCTCGGCACCCACCCAGACACCCACCTTGGTTCCTTGGCACCCACCTTGGATCCTTGGCACCCACCCCGACACCCACCTTGGCACGCAACTTGGCTACTTGCCACCCACCTTGGCTCCTTGACGCCCACCCCGACAACCACCCCGTGACCTACCCTGGCTAGGGTTGGTGCACACCCACCCTGGTGCCCACCTTGGCACCCACCCCATGACCCACCTTGGCACGCACCTTAGTACCCACCCTGTTACCCACCCTAGGACCCACCCCGTGACCCACCTTGGCCAGGGTGGGTGCACCCACCCTGGTGCCCACCTTGGCACCCACCCATCCTAGCACCCAGCCTGTGACCGGGCTTGGAACCCAACCTTGCACCCGTCTTGGCCAGTGTGGGTGCGCACCCATCCTGGCACCCACGTTGTGACACACCCTTTAACCCACGCACCCTAGCAGCCACGTTGGCACCCACCTTGGAACACAACCTAGCAACTTGGCACCCACCCCGTGACCCACCTTGGCATCCACCATAGCAGTCGCCCACTTGGCACCCACCTTGGAACCCAAGTTGGCACCCACCTCGGCACCCACCTTGACACTTGTGGACCCACCTTGCCACTCACCCTAGCATCGACCCATCCTAGCACCCACCCTGGCACCTTTGCACCCTAGCACTCACCCATCCTAGCACCTAACCTGTGACCCACCTTGACACTCACCCTCGCACCCACCTTGGAACCCAACCTAGCACCCACCCACCCTGACACCAACCCTAGCACCTACCCACCCTTGCACCCACCCTGTGACCCATCTTGGCACCCACCCATCCTACCACTCAACCTATCACCCACCTTCTCACCCACCTTGGCATCCACCTTAGCACCCACCCACACTGGCACCTTGGCACCCACCTCGGGCAAGGTGGGTGCACACCCACCCTGACACCCAATTTAGAACCAACCGAGCATGTTACCCACCTTGGCACCCACATTGCAGCCCACCCTAGTACCCACCCTATGACCCACATTGGCATCCACACCCTAGCACCCAGGCACCTCGACACCCGCCTTGACACGCACCCTAGCACTAAACCTGTGACCCACCTTGGAACTCACCCTAGAACCCACCCACCCTGTGAACCACCTTGGCATCCACCTTAGCACCCACCCACCTTGGCACCCACTCTAGCACTCACCCATCCTAACACCCAACTTGTTACCCACCTTGGCACCCGCCCTCGCGTCCACCTTGAAACCCACCCTAGCACCCACCCACGCAGGAGCCCACCTTGGCACCCAACCTAACACCCACGCATCCTGGCACCCAACTTGTGACCCACCTTGGAACCCACCCTAGTACCCACCTTTGAACCCACTATATCACCAACCCACCTTGGCACCCACCCTATGACCCTCTTTGGAATCCACCCTAGCACGCACCCACCCTGGCACCCACCATGGAGCGCACCCTAGCACCCACCCACCTCGGCACGCACCTCAACACCCACCTTGGTGTGCGCACTGCGCCAACCTCTCAAAGACCCTATGTGGTGCGCTCCAAAGTGTACACCTTTGGTGTGCTCCAAGGTGCGCACCTTTGGTGCACACCGAGGTGCACACCAAAGTGTGCACCGAGGTGAGCACCAAAGTGCACTCCAAGGTGCACACCAAGGCGTGCACCTTTGGTGCGGTCAATGCAAACGAATTCGGAAGTTGGGGTCGATGTCCTAATCGCTGCTGCAGACTACACGTATGAGAATCGGACAAATAGCTTTATATAGGGGAGGTGTTGCGTTTGATGGGTCGACTCCCCTGGTTGTGTGCACTGCACCAACTTCAAAGACCCTGTCTTGTTTAAGAAGTCAAAAGTTGGGGTGGATGTCCTAATCATTGCTGCAGTCTACGCATGTATGAGAATCAGACAAATAGCTTATATAGGGGAGGTGTTGCATTCGGTGGGTTGACTCCCCTGGTTGTGCGCACTGCGCCAACCTCAAAGACCCCGCATAGCAGAAGAAGTCGGAAGTCGGATTTTGGTGAGCACCAAGGCGTGCACCTTTGGTGCGGTCAACGCAGACGAATTCAGAAGTTGGGGTGGATGTCCTAATCGTTGTTGCAGGCTACACATGTATGAGAATCAGACAAATAGCTTATATAGGGGAGGTGTTGGGTTTGATGGGTCAACTCCCTTGGTTGTGCGCATTACGCCAACCTCAAAGACCTTGTTTTCGTTAAGAAGTCAAAAGTTGGGGTCAATGTCCTAATGGCTCCTGTAGGCTACACATGTATGAGAATCGGACAAATAGCTTATATAGGGGAGGTGTTGGGTTTGATGGGTCGACTCCCCTGGTTGTGCGCATTACGTCAACCTCAAAGACCTTGTTTTCGTTAAGAAGTCAAAAGTTGGGGTCGATGTCCTAATTGCTCCTGTAGACTACACATGTATGAGAATCAGACAAATAGCTTATATAGGGGAGGTGTTGGGTTTGATGGGTTGACTCCCCTAGTTGTTCGCATTACACCAACCTCAAAGACCTTGTTTTCGTTTAGAAGCCGAAAGTTGGGGTCGATGTCCTAATTGCTCCTGCAGGCTACGCATGTATGAGAATCAGACAAATAGCTTATATAGGGGAGGTGTTGGGTTTGATGGGTCGACTCCCCTGGTTGTGCGCATTGCGCCAACCTCAAAGACCCTGCATTGCGGATGAAGTCGAAAGTCAGAGTTTGGTGTGCTACAAGGTGTGGTCGAAGGTGCTCACCTAGGTGTGCACCTTTGGAGCGCAGGAAAAGTGCCCTCCAAAAGTGCGCACCTTTGGAGTGCACAAAAGTGCCCTCCAAAAGTGCGCACCTTTGGAGCGCACAAAAGTGCCCTCCAAAAAGTGCCCTCCAAAAGTGCGCACCTTTGGAGCGCACAAAAGTGCCCTCCAAAAAGTGCCCTCCAAAAGTGCGCACCTTTGGAGTGCAGAAAAGTGCCCTCCAAAAAGTGCCCTCCAAAAGTGTGCACCTTTGGAGTGCACAAAAGTGCCCTCCAAAAGTGCGCACCTTTGGAGCGCAGAAAAGTGCCCTCCAAAAAGTGCCCTCCAAAAGTGCGCACCTTTGGAGCGCAGAAAAGTGCCCTCCAAAAAGTGCCCTCCAAAAGTGCGCACCTTTGGAGCGCAGAAAAGTGCCCTCCAAAAAGTGCCCTCCAAAAGTGCGCACCTTTGGAGCGCAGAAAAGTGCCCTCCAAAAAGTGCCCTCCAAAAGTGCGCACCTTTGGAGCGCACAAAAGTGCCCTCCAAAAAGTGCCCTCCAAAAGTGCGCACCTTTGGAGCGCACAAAAGTGCCCTCCAAAAGTGCGCACCTTTGGAGCGCACAAAAGTGCCCTCCAAAAGTGCGCACTTTTGGTGCGCACCAAGGCGCTGGTTCGGTCGTTGCAGGCGAGTTCGGAAGTTGGGGTCGATGTCCTGAGCGGAGGTGCAAACTACACAGGTGTCGGAATCGGACAAATAGCTTATATAGGGGAGGTGTATGCTTCGATGGGTCGACTCCCCAGGTTGAGCGCACCGCGCCAACCTCAAAGACCCTACGGTATGGATGAAGTCGGAAGTTGGGTCCGATGACCGATTCGATTAGTAGGTATGCTCATGAGGTCGGAATTTGGGTCCGATGACCTGCCATGTGCAGGAAGGCGAATGTTGGCACTGTGCGTTGCAAGGTGCACACCAAGGTGCTGGTGCGGTCTTTTTAGTCGAGTTCGGAAGTTGGGGTCGATGTCCTGATCGGAGGTGCAAGCTACACAGGTGTGGGAATCGGACAAATAGCTTATATAGGGGAGGTGTATGCTTCGTTGGGTCGACTCCCCGGGTTGAGCGCACCGCGCCAACCTCAAAGACCCTACGGTATGGATGAAGTCGGAAGTTGGGTCCGATGACCGATTCGATATGTAGGCATACTCGCGAGGTCGGAATTTGGGTCCGATGACCTGCCATGTGCAGGAAGGCGAATGTTGGCACTGTGCGTTGCAAGGTGCGCACCAAGGCGCTGGTTCGGTCGTTGCAGGCGAGTTCGGAAGTTGGGGTCGATGTCCTGATCGGAGGTGCAAACTACACAGGTGTGGGAATCGGACAAATAGCTTATATAGGGGAGGTGTATGCTTCGTTGGGTCGACTCCCCGGGTTGAGCGCACCGCGCCAACCTCAAAGACCCTACGGTATGGATGAAGTCGGAAGTTGTGTCCGATGACCGATTCGATATGTAGGCATACTCGCGAGGTCGGAATTTGGGTCCGATGACCTGCCATGTGCAGGAAGGCGAATGTTGGGACTGTGCGTCGCAAGGTGCGCACCAAGGCGCTGGTGTCGTCGTTGCAGTCGAGTTCGGAAGTTGGGGTCGATGTCCTGGTCAGAGGTGCAAACTACACAGGTGTGGGAATCGGACAAATAGCTTATATAGGGGAGGTGTATGCTTCGATGGGTCGACTCCCCGGGTTGAGCGCACCGCGCCAACCTCAAAGACCCTACAGTATGGATGAAGTCGGAAGTTGGGTCCGATGACCGATTCGATACGTAGGCATATTGGCGAGGTCTGAATTTGTGTCCGATGACCTGCCATGCGCAGGAAGGCGGAATTTGGGTCCGATGACCGAGTTGATGGCGTGCCATGCGCAGAAAGGCGGAATTTGGGTCCGATGACCGAGTTGATGTTGATGGCCCGCCATGCACAGGAAGGCGGAATTTGGGTCCGATGACCGATTTGAAGGCGTGCCATGCGCAGAAAGGCGGAGTTTGGGTCCGATGACCGAGTTGATATTGATGGCCCGCCATGCGCAGGAAGGCGGAATTTGGGTCCGATGACCTGACATACGCATGGAGTCCGACTCGGGGGCCGATGTTCGATTCGATGACTTGCATTGTGGGTAAAGTCGGAAGTTGTGGTCTTTGACCCGATTCGATGACCAGACTTCGGCTGCTTGAGAATCGGACAAATAACTTATATAGGGGAGGTAGTGTTCTCGAGCATCCTCCCCCCGTGCCCGTTTATGTCGATTGATGCTGGTGCTCGACTGGTTGGAGCGCTCGGATGCAAAAATCTTGCACCAGGATTTATCGATTGTGATGGACACGGCAAGTCTCCTGATTGCTATGCAGGAGCTCATCGTGAATCTCTATGCGGCCTTGGTATGGACTCGACCTGCGGAATGGTTCGGCAATGGTAGTCGCTCCAACACGTCCTTGCAATGGCCACAGAGGTGATTCGACTAGAGCTCCAGTCTAGCTTTTGGGTTGCTTGGCGGACTGGTATAGCCGCGATCGAGTTCCGGCCATGAACGTTTTAGATAGCTCTTGGGCTTTCTGGGACGGAAGTCGGAAGTTTGGGCTGTTGTCCGATTTGATGACCATTCTTCGGATGTGTGAGAATCGGACAAATAACTTATATAGGGGACTGTGTTGTCTCACGCAGCCCCCTCCGTGCCCCTCTATCTCGACCGATGTTGGTGCTTGAAAGGGTTGGGATCGCTCGGATTTATAAACGTGCACCACCATTTGTCGAGTGTGAGGGACGCGGCAGGTCTCCTAAATGCTATACGGGCGCTCTCTGAGAATCTCTATCCGGCCTCGACACAGACTAGTCTTGCTGAATGGTTTGGCACTGGTAGTCGATCCAACACGTCGTTGTTGTGGCCGCCTAGGCGATTCGATTCGAGCCCCCGTCTAGCTTTTGGGTTGCTTGGCGGATTTTGCCCTATCCGCAAGTGAGCTCGGTCCCTAAACGTTCGAGAAACCCGATTGCTATGCGCCGACTCTCTTTCTTGCGAGCCTCCATCTAGCTTTTGGGTCTCTACGGAACGGAAGTCGGAATCTGGGACCGTTGTTTGATTCGACGAGGCAGACTACGGTTGTGCGAGAATCGGACAAATAACTTATATAGGGGAGGTGTTGACTGGAGCATTCTCCCCCGTGCCCCTCTAACTCGACCAATGCTGGCGCTCGAACGGTGGTAGCGCTCGGATTTTCGTTGAGCGCCAGCATTGGTCGATTTAGAGGGGCATGCGAGATTCCCGAATGCTATGCGAGGGCTCTAACGGAAATGTCTATTGGTTTCGGTATGGATGCAATTGCGAGTGGTTCGGCAAAGGTAGTCGTTCCGATGCGTCCATGTCGTGGCCAAATCGATAATTCGATTTGAGCCCTCGTATAGCATTTGGGTCTCTCGATGTGATTCCGCATTCCAGTCCCTTTGGGCACTGCTTGAGCCGCATCCCAGGGGGTTCCCTTCCCAATAATCTGCCTCGCAACCCGATTGCTATGCGGTGAGGCTCCTCGGCCGCCTCGGAACTATCTGTGTATCAGACGCATCGCGGGATAAGGGGTTGGCAACGGTAGTCGCCCCAAGCGCGTCCGATGCTTGGACCATTCCGAGGCGGCCCTGAAGCCTCTTCCGTCTAGCCGTTGGGTCCTTCTCGCCGCATCCCTTGCCTCGCACCCCGATTGCTATGCGGTGAGGCTCCTCGGCCGCCTTGGAACTATCTGTGTATCAGACGCATCGCGGGATAAGGGGTTGTCACTGGTAGTCGCCCCAAGCGCGTCCGATGCTTGGACCATTCCGAGGCGGCCCTGAAGCCTCTTCCGTCTAGCCGTTGGGTCCTTCTCGCCGCATCCCTCGACTCGCACCCCGATTGCTATGCGGTGAGGCTCCTCGGCCGCCTTGGAACTATCTGTGTATCGGACGCGTCGCGGGATAAGGGGTTGTCACTGGTAGTCGCCCCAAGCGCGTCCGATGCTTGGACCATTCCGAGGCGGCCCTGAAGCCTCTTCCGTCTAGCCGTTGGGTCCTTCTCGCCGCATCCCTCGCCTCGCACCCCGATTGCTATGCGGTGAGGCTCCTCGGCCGCCTTGGAACTATCTGTGTATCGGACGCGTCGCGGGATAAGGGGTTGTCACTGGTAGTCGCCCCAAGCGCGTGCGATGCATGGACCATTCCCAGGCGGCCCTGAAGCCTCTTCCGTCTAGCCGTTGGGTCCTTCTCGCCGCATCCCTCGCCTCGCACCCCGATTGCTATGCGGTGAGGCTCCTCGGCCGCCTTGGAACTATCTGTGTATCGGACGCGTCGCGGGATAAGGGGTTGTCACTGGTAGTCGCCCCAAGCGCGTCCGATGCTTGGACCATTCCGAGGCGGCCCTGAAGCCTCTTCCGTCTAGCCGTTGGGTCCTTCTCGCCGCATCCCTCGCCTCGCACCCCGATTGCTATGCGGTGAGGCTCCTCGGCCGCCTTGGAACTATCTGTGTATCGGACGCGTCGCGGGATAAGGGGTTGTCACTGGTAGTCGCCCCAAGCGCGTCCGATGCTTGGACCATTCCGAGGCGGCCCTGAAGCCTCTTCCGTCTAGCCGTTGGGTCCTTCTCGCCGCATCCCTCGCCTCGCACCCCGATTGCTATGCGGTGAGGCTCCTCGGCCGCCTTGGAACTATCTGTGTATCGGACGCGTCGCGGGATAAGGGGTTGTCACTGGTAGTCGCCCCAAGCGCGTCCGATGCTTGGACCATTCCGAGGCGGCCCTGAAGCCTCTTCCGTCTAGCCGTTGGGTCCTTCTCGCCGCATCCCTCGCCTCGCACCCCGATTGCTATGCGGTGAGGCTCCTCGGCCGCCTTGGAACTATCTGTGTATCGGACGCATCGCGGGATAAGGGGTTGTCACTGGTAGTCGCCCCAAGCGCGTCCGATGCTTGGACCATTCCGAGGCGGCCCTGAAGCCTCTTCCGTCTAGCCGTTGGGTCCTTCTCGCCGCATCCCTCGCCTCGCACCCCGATTGCTATGCGGTGAGGCTCCTCGGCCGCCTTGGAACTATCTGTGTATCGGACGCGTCGCGGGATAAGGGGTTGTCACTGGTAGTCGCCCCAAGCGCGTCCGATGCTTGGACCATTCCGAGGCGGCCCTGAAGCCTCTTCCGTCTAGCCGTTGGGTCCTTCTCGCCGCATCCCTCGCCTCGCACCCCGATTGCTATGCGGTGAGGCTCCTCGGCCGCCTTGGAACTATCTGTGTATCGGACGCGTCGCGGGATAAGGGGTTGTCACTGGTAGTCGCCCCAAGCGCGTCCGATGCTTGGACCATTCCGAGGCGGACCTGAAGCCTCTTCCGTCTAGCCGTTGGGTCCTTCTCGCCGCATCCCTCGCCTCGCACCCCGATTGCTATGCGGTGAGGCTCCTCGGCCGCCTTGGAACTATCTGTGTATCGGACGCGTCGCGGGATAAGGGGTTGTCACTGGTAGTCGCCCCAAGCGCGTCCGATGCTTGGACCATTCCGAGGCGGCCCTGAAGCCTCTTCCGTCTAGCCGTTGGGTCCTTCTTGCCGCATCCCTCGCCTCGCACCCCGATTGCTATGCGGTGAGGCTCCTCGGCCGCCTTGGAACTATCTGTGTATCGGACGCGTCGCGGGATAAGGGGTTGTCACTGGTAGTCGCCCCAAGCGCGTCCGATGCTTGGACCATTCCGAGGCGGCCCTGAAGCCTCTTCCGTCTAGCCGTTGGGTCCTTCTCGCCGCATCCCTCGCCTCGCACCCCGATTGCTATGCGGTGAGGCTCCTCGGCCGCCTTGGAACTATCTGTGTATCGGACGCATCGCGGGATAAGGGGTTGTCACTGGTAGTCGCCCCAAGCGCGTCCGATGCTTGGACCATTCCGAGGCGGCCCTGAAGCCTCTTCCGTCTAGCCGTTGGGTCCTTCTCGCCGCATCCCTCGCCTCGCACCCCGATTGCTATGCGGTGAGGCTCCTCGGCCGCCTTGGAACTATCTGTGTATCGGACGCGTCGCGGGATAAGGGGTTGTCACTGGTAGTCGCCCCAAGCGCGTCCGATGCTTGGACCATTCCGAGGCGGACCTGAAGCCTCTTCCGTCTAGCCGTTGGGTCCTTCTCGCCGCATCCCTCGCCTCGCACCCCGATTGCTATGCGGTGAGGCTCCTCGGCCGCCTTGGAACTATCTGTGTATCGGGACGCGTCGCGGGATAAGGGGTTGTCACTGGTAGTCGCCCCAAGCGCGTCCGATGCTTGGACCATTCCGAGGCGGCCCTGAAGCCTCTTCCGTCTAGCCGTTGGGTCCTTCTCGCCGCATCCCTCGCCTCGCACCCCGATTGCTATGCGGTGAGGCTCCTCGGCCGCCTTGGAACTATCTGTGTATCGGACGCGTCGCGGGATAAGGGGTTGTCACTGGTAGTCGCCCCAAGCGCGTCCGATGCTTGGACCATTCCGAGGCGGACCTGAAGCCTCTTCCCTCTAGCCGTTGGGGCTTTCTCGCCGCATCCCTCGCCTCGCACCCCGATTGCTATTCGGTGAGGCTCCTCGGCCGCCTTGGAACTATCTGTGTATCGGACGCATCGCGGGATAAGGGGTTGGCAGTGGTAGTCGCCCCAAGCGCGTCCGATGCTTGGACCATTCCGAGGCGGCCCTGCAGCCTCTTCCGTCTAGCCGTTGGGGCCATCTCGCTGCATCCCCCACCTCGCACCACGATTGCTATGCGGTGAGGCTCCTTGGCCGCCTCGGACTATCTGTGTATCGGACGCATCGCGGGATAAGGGGTTGTCACTGGTAGTCGCCCCAAGCGCGTCCGATGCTTGGACTATTCCGAGGCGGCCCTGCAGCCTCTTCCGTCTAGCCGTTGGGGCCATCTCGCCGCATCCCCCAGCTCCTCGGCCGCCTCGGAACTATCTGTGTATCGGACGCATCGCGGGATAAGGGGTTGGCAGTGGTAGTCGCCCCAAGCGCGTTCGATGCTTGGACTATTCCGAGGCGGCCCCGCAGCCTCTTCCGTCTACCCTTTGGGGCCATCTCGCCGCATCCCTCGCCTCGCACCCCGATTGCTATGCGGTGAGGCTCCTCGGCCGCCTGGGAACTATCTTCGTATCGGATGCATCGCGGGATAAGGGGTTGTCACTGGTAGTCGCCCCAAGCGCGTCCGATGCTTGGACTATTCCGAGGCGGCCCTGTGGCCTCTTCCGTCTAGCCGTTGGGGCCATCTCGCCGCATCCCTCACCTCGCACCCCCATTGCTATGCGGTGAGGCTCCTCGGCCGCCTTGGAACTGTCTTCGTATCGGAAGCATCGCGGGATAAGGGGTTGTCACTGGTAGTCGCCCCAAGCGCGTCCGATGCTTGGACTATTCCGAGGCGGCCCTGCAGCCTCTTCCGTCTAGCCGTTGGGGCCATCTCGCCGCATCCCCCACCTCGCACCCGGATTGCTATGCGGTGAGGCTCCTCGGCCGCCTTGGAACTATCTTCGTATCGGACGCATCGCGGGATAAGGGGTTGTCACTGGTAGTCGCCCCAAGCGCGTCCGATGCTTGGACTATTCCGACGCGGCCCTGTGGCCTCTTCCGTCTAGCCGTTGGGGCCATCTCGCCGCATCCCCCACCTCGCACCCCGATTGCTATGCGGTGAGGCTCCTCGGCCGCCTTGGAACCATCTTCGTATCGGACGCATCGCGGGATGAGGGGTTGTCACTGGTAGTCGCCCCAAGCGCGTCCGATGCTTGGACCATTCCGAGGCGGCCCTGAAGCCTCTTCCGTCTAGCCGTTGGGGCCTTCCCGCCCCATCCCTCGCCTCGCACCCCCGATTGCTATGCGGTGAGGCTCCTCGGCCGCCTTGGAACCATCTGTGTATCGGACGCATCGCGGGATAAGGGGTTGGCACTGGTAGTCGCCCCAAGCGCGTCCGATGCTTGGAGCATTCCGAGGTGGCCCTGAAGCCTCTTCCGTCTAGCCGTTGGGGCCTTCCCGCCCCATCCCTCGCCTCGCACCCCGATTGATATGCGGTGAGGCTCCTCGGCCGCCTTGGAACTATCTGTGTATCGGACGCATCGCGGGATAAGGGGTTGGCACTGGTAGTCGTCCCAATCGCGTCCGATGCTTGGACCATTCCGAGGCGGCCCTGCAGCCTCTTCCGTTTAGCCGTCGGGGCCTTCCCGCCGCATCCCT